>NW_017100832.1:379307-420986 GCF_001263275.1 Habropoda laboriosa
TGAAAACATATCTCCTATCACTCTAACTTCAATTAATATTTCGTTTACCAGATAAACAACACATTTAAAGTAATTAATCGTGGAAACGACAGATATTACGGGATCGCGGAAAACGTGAATTCGCGTCAGGTGTGCTCGGGGAATGATGAATCACCGATGTTAAAATGAATAGTAATTAGTCATTGCCGGTTTCATTTCGAGAGAAACGCACAAAGAAACACCGCCGCGTTGCTTCGATCGGACATTTTATTTTCGTGGATTTGCGCGTGTACTCACGCGTCGATGTGTTCGTTTATTGGTAGCTTTCCAGAATAAAAAAAAGAAGAAGAATCTGCCCGGGTAGGCATCATCTTTATTTTTGTGAATTTTAAATTCCACTTAAGCCGGCGTTTCACAGCAAAGCCAACGGCCACGCGCGTGTTATCAAATTGTACCACGGAACGATTTCATCTCTGAAAAGAAGAAACGCCTCCTCTCTTCTCGTCCCTGTACAATTCTTCGTATTTCGCGTATTTCCTCCGTTATTACGACGACTGTTCTTTAACCTCGCCTAGAGTCCATTTGCATCGTCTGTCCTAAATTTTGTAAAAATTGTTCCGTACAATTCTCAGTTTTTCTCCATCTTTTCTTCTACATTTTTCTTCTTCGCAGGTAGATTAAGTCTCGTTTGTTACCAGTGTAAAATTGTCCGAGTTCTATTTTTCATTTGAGAAGAATTAACAAGGGACACTTTTCTTTTAATACTCGTTAAATTGTTCTGTTTTCGATTTGTGTCCTGTGTCTCCTTAATTGTGTAATTGTTTCCGGAAATTCTCAGTTTTGTTCCATCTTTCCTTTCACGGTGGATTCAATTTTTAGTTTTTCACTGGGTAACATAGTATAAATCATATATTTTTCGTTTGACAGAAGGAAGGAATTTTCTGCTCTAGATTGTGAAATTGCTTCGAGGAATTCTGCGTTCAGTTTTATCTCTCTTTCGTAAATCGCTTTTTTCATATTGTGAAATATGTATTTTACTACGAAATGGTTGGTAAAGAATATTTTTATCGTTAAATCTTCAAGTATCTTGATAAGACAAAGATCAGTGTGACACAAAATTATTTAGAGTGTCGTATTATTATTTTTATTTAGCCCTCTACCGTCGAGGCGGAGTCTCAGAGACTCCGCTGATTCTGCCTTTTTTCTTTTCTTCCATTCTGTTTAGGACTCAACGTTAGTTACATTAAAATGAAATCAATCCAACCAATCGCTCTGTTCTATAAAGGTAAATCGATGAGGAAAGTTGTCAGAAATGTTCTATATTTATAAACTAACCGGAAGTTGAGGAGTTTCGTAGACTCCGTATCGGGCTTTACGTCCCCAAAAACGGTGCCTCGACATATTAGTCGTTGATTAAAATTATTTATTGTATAAATTACTTCAACTTGAACCTCTGTATTTTCCCAAAAAGACGCAATTCCAGCTATAAAAATTCCATTCCTCCATCTAAAGTGTCTAACACAGTGAAATTTCTGACTGTACATGATTTACAATATTATTCGCTATTTAAAATTATTTATCATAAAAATTACTTCAACTCTGACCTCCATATTTTCCCCAAAGGAGCTCGAAAAAATGCAATTCCAACTGTAAAAATTCCATTCCTGTCATTTTACATTCTTTCATCCAAAAGAATCTAACACAGTAAAGTTTCTAACTGTACATTATTTAAAATTACTTATTATACAAATTACTTCAACTTTGACCTCCATATTTCCCCCCAAAAAGAATCTCCAAAGAGGCGCAGTTCCAGCTACAAAAATTCCACTCCAAAACACCCGACACAGTGAAAATTCCCTCCGTTTTCCCACCGACTGTGCGGACACTTTCACGAATTTGAAAAACAAATTGTTTCGAGATTGATTTCGACATTTGCACACTTTCGTGACGATTCGATGACGTTGTCTGCGTGACTTTCGACCGTTCCACCGCGATGATGAACAATGAAAAAGAAAAAGTCCCACGGCCTCGGAGTCGTCGCATCCTGCATCGAAACAAAAGGAAATTGCTAGGTCGGTGAATTGGGGCTCGTTGATTTAGAAATTGTACCCTCGTGTCGCGTATTTTCAATTTTCCTGGCCTCGAGCAGCCTCTGTCCGCTGGAACGAAAATATCTTAATAGTTCCTGGAAGTCGCGGGAATATTTACTTCTGCTCGAGATTTACATTGTTCCGCCCTTTTGTCACAATTTCCGGCGAGGGGGGAAACTTTTCAGATCAGAAACACGAAGACACGAGCTTCGTGCGTGAAAAGAAGGTGCAAACAAAGTGGCAGGAAAAATTTCCGCGAATCTCTTTCTCCCGAGAGTTGGTCCTTCTTACGAGCGGCTTCTTTTCTTTTTTTCTTTTTAAGTTTCTCAATTAATACAAGTGCCCTGTGCGCTTTCGGCAAACGTGATATTTCGTAAATGTTGCAAATGTTCGAATGAAAATTGTATGAAAATTATTTATTCTTTTAAAGTTGAAACGGAGAGAAAAATTCGTTTCTGTATAATTATTTCAGTGCTTTTTCAGTTATTCGGTATTAAAAAGTTATTTCGCATTTTTTCGTTCGTTTGGATAAATTTCTTCAGGTAAAAGTAAGATCTTTAATGCTGAAAAATTTGCAGCAGGAGAAGTGTAATTAAAGTACACTTGTCAAGTAAATATTCTTCCCCCGAGCAGAAGTCACAATAATTTTTTAAAGCACTATTTTTGTGTCAAATATCTATGATTCCAAAATAATTCTTCAAATTACTATTTCTCTGTCAAACATCAATCAAATATCGAGAATTCTAAAACACTCCCTAGGTACGCAAAATTTTTCCGAAAAATGAGCCTCGTTATATTGAAAAATTGCAACGATAAAGGTAACGAGAAAATTATTACCCTCGATTATCAGACGTACAAATGAAAAAAGAGCAAGGTAACTACAGCTGCAGTTAAAAATATTTGCAAAGCGTACAGTGAACATCGGGCTAAAAGCAAAATCGAATCTCGCTGCCATAGAGTACGACAAAGAGGGCGAGAGAATGTTTCGATTTTTCCAAGCAAACACTTCGCGACAAACGAGACGTGGAAGAATTGCTCCGGCGAACGTAGAAAAGGAAACGCGATGATTAAGAATCGCGATTGAAAGGACACGGTTTGAAAGGAAGTTGTGCCGCGTTAATAAAAGTCCGCCGTGTCGTCGGAATGAAATATACGTTATAATCAAGCAGACGCAATTTCTTTGGAGAAATCGCGAACGAGAAGATCGTCTCCAGTCGGCGAATTTTACCCACACTTCTAACATTTTCCATTTCAAAATTAACCTCGGTATGTGCAAAAAATTCTAAGTTACGTACTAAACTCGGTGGAATATTTTTTTTTTTTCATTCTCCCTCCGAAACTAAAATCGAGAACAAATTGCTCGGGTTTCAAAGGGTTAAATGAATCTCGTTAGAGGAGCGAGAGAAGAGAAATTCGTCCGGTGAAAAGTCGGGGAGAAAAGTGGCGGAGGAGAGGAAAAAAAGATCGAAGATGAACGAGCGAGAAAGTTTGCGATGAAAAATGACGTCTCATTGGCACGAGTCGAATGCCGGTGTGAAAATGAACGCGGAATAAATTGCTGACCGGAAGGGAACGATGGGAAATGAGAAGGAGAGAAGGATGGAGGTTTGAAAAAGTGGCGTTTCTTCGAAACATCGCAATTACATACATCTTTCGCCGGTCTCTGCGGAAGGGCGTTTTAAAAAAATGAAGATCTCGTCGGCTGGGAAGTTTTAAAGTGTCTGTGATAGATGCGGAAGGGATGTAAAGTGACTCTGAACTAAGATGAATCTCGCGGTCTTGAGAACTCAATTTCAAGGAAGAAGATAAGGTCTTTTAGTTTCAGAGTTTCGCGGTTAAACGTGGCTTAAACATTCCAATTAACATTGTGACCAGAGTTAGAATTGTGTGCTATGAGATGTATAAAGTTGCATTTTATGGTGGATTAAAATTGAAGATCTTTGGTCATCTCGAAAAATGAAGATTTCTCAGGAAATAAAAAAGAATACAATTTTTTTTTAGTTACTACCAATTTTTTAGGGTAACTGTACTAATGGTAGAATTTGACGGTTTGTTGCGCCAAGATGATAGAATTTTTGTTTAATTAGACGGAGAGATTCTAATCTAAGAATGGCGAAAAACGAAGGTGATCGATTTTTGCAGTGAAGATTTTTTCCGGAAATAAAAAAGGATAACATTTTTCTTTTATCATCTCCACTGTCTTTATAATAGTAGGAGTTGACTGTACGTTGCACCAAACCGATAGAATTTTTGTTTAATTAGTAGAATAGGTTCTAATTTAAAAATGGCCAAAAACGGAGATGATCGATTTTTCAGAAAATAGAAAAGAATTCAATTCTTCTTTTTTGTCCACCTCAAGTTTTTTATACTAACTATAGGTACTAATGATAGTAACGACTGTTTGCTGCACTATAAAGCGATAGAATTTTCACTTAATTAGTAGAAGAGGTTCTAGTTTAAAAATGGCCAAAAACGGAGATGATCGATTTTTCAGAAAATAGAAAAGAATTCAATTCTTCTTTTTTGTCCATCTCAAATTTTTTATACCAACTATACTAATGATAGTAACGACAGTTTGCTTCACTATAAAGCGATAGAATTTTTATTTAATCAGCACAAGAGGTTCTAATCTAAAAATGGCCAAAAAATGGGGATAATTATTTTTCTCTTCTACTATAATTGTATCGAACTACCTGTTCAACGTTGCAACGATATAGAAAACTTTCGTTATCAAGTCTGGAGAAAATTCCTCCTGTGATTATTTCTATGATTTAAAAAAATTGCGAACTCTGGGGAGCTAATATTCGTTTTCAACTATAAGCGAGAAAAGTTCTGGAACTTGCGAAACTTCGGGGAGAACTTTTAAGAATCGCATAATGCTGGCGATTCGCTGCGTTATCTCTGTGCACACATCTTTCTCTGCAGTATCAAATCTTTTTTCGTTGCAAAACGGATAATACGGAGCAAGGTCGGATTCTTTTATTTCTCAAACGTCAAATTCGCTCGTTCGTCTTATTCGTCGATGTACATTTGTCAAACGCTGTGTCAAATCTCACGACCGTTTCGCCATCTTGAAGATTTTCACCAATTTGAAAAAATACACTTTTCCTTCGTTTCCATAGGTAATTGAAATGCAGAATAATTTGTTCCGTTGTTCGACAGAAATAAACATTACTGTGTTTTCAATTTTCACTTGTTACAACGAATTTATTATTTTGATTAATTAACTTCAATAATGATACCGCTTTTACGCGTAAACTATGACTTTAATGCGGCCGCGTAATATTCATTGTTAATATAAATGCAAGAATAATCGATGAATATTCAAATTTCATCCCCTCGAAAACCAAGGCATATTATGAAAAGGCTCGTTTAATTACTTCTGTATAATGAATCATCCGTTTTTCACTTTTCCTGCGATTTTCTATACGGCAAATAATAACACGGTTCGTTTATTATTTAATTGTAACGTAAAAAAAAAAGTAGAATAATTTTAAAACAATCTTGTAATTTAAAAAAGAAAGAATATGTTTCTCTAATACGAAATCATGGCATTTTACGATTATTCGAAACAGAAGTATATCTGTGATATTTTATTAAACTTGAACAATTAAAAAATTGAGAAATTTCAATTGTCTCTCTGTGAAAAATTTTAAACCACGTAAATGCCTCTGCGTGAAACATAAAACGAATTTTCCTCGATGCGGAAAAAACTGCAATCTGAATTGGAGCAATCCTGAAAGCACATATAGGTCAAGAAATGCGTGAATTCGAGCTACCCTAACCCACATACGAGCCATTTTACGTCAAATTGTCCACTTTCTGCCACTATGTCATCGATTTTCTTCTTTTTTTTTTTTTTTTCCGAAACTCATCAGCACATTCGCTGGCAAGCACAGGAAACCGTAAAAATATCGGTCTCCTGTGTTGAACGGTTTGCAAGGTATCAAATATGAAAGTATCGAAAAATCGGGTATGTAAAAAAATAAGCTGGCTACCGATTTACTTTAGTTTTATCTACCGAGGGAAACCGCCGGTTCATATTGCTTTCGATTTGATCATTAAGCTAAATTTTCATAAAACGCGAGTCAAAAATTGAGAAAAAAAGAACAAAGTATAAAATAAATTGAATAAGAAGGAAAATTTAGGAATAAGCTGTAACAAGAAAAAAGTTTCATTAGTAAAATATCAATTTTGATCGAACGTTAAATTGAAAAATAAGAATATACAAGAAGGATTAAAAACGAGGTGCATATTGATTTCTCTCAAGTCTCGAAATAATTTTGCAGTATTTCGAATGAAAATAAATTTATTGATTTTACGATAGGAATTTGTAATTGGTAAAGATCTATGCTGTTATACCTAAGTTCTACAAGAAGGTAGAGTGTGAATAGGATGGTCAAGGTCTACTAGCTAACCTATGTCCACTCCTATAAGAGTGGACCAGCCTTTTCACATCTCGGAACCTTCAGGTGTGAATTACGCGGTGTGTCTAAATAGTTCCGTATGCAAAAGGCAAATGATTTCGCGGCGGAACTAAAGACGTCATCAAGGACAGGCAAACCTCGACTAATTACTCCTGAAGAATCCTACGTTTCTGTTCTAATACCGTGTAACGTATCAATTCTGAAATTTTTATTACATATTTATACTTGGAATAATTTACTCAATCATCACTCGTACATTTTTACAACTTTCTTCGATAAAAAACTGTTTTAATGTTTCTGTTACTTTTTCGTGGAGAGACTACGTTCGCAAGGATTGAAAATCAGGTTCACCTGTGGTCAACGATAAAAATAGCCATAGTAAGGCTAAAATTATTACGCGAAGTAATGTTTTATAGAAATTAGAAGTTTGTTCATCGTGAAATAATTTGTATCGTACATTTTCTCAATTTACACGATATTTGTCAGAATTGAAAATTAAATTGACCTGTGGTCATCCACTGAGAATAGCCACAGTGAGGGTAAAATTATGTTCGATAATTGTTCATAGAAATTAAAATTTTATTTAACGTCCGTTTGTTACGATACTTAGAAAGAATTTATATCTTTCTTCTTTTATTCTAAATTTTAAGTTCCATTTACATGTTACAACGATTATAACAGTCTCACGCTGTTCCTTCTGTGAATTCTGTATTTAGATGTGATTTAATATTGCAACAGAGTTCGTATGCCGACCCATCGGAATTTTAGAAAAATTAGAGTGAAATAGGAAATTATTTTGCCTCTGTTTTTTCACCAAATCGAGATACGATGCAAATAACATCCTTATAACTTAGACATTTATCATCAAGTCTGCCTCTTCCTTACGTAAATCTATTAACAATGCTTTTTAAACATTTAATCCTTGTGTAGGTAATCAAGTACTGTATTTTCCTTTAACAATTTTTCACGTTCTTGCGAAAGTACCACAAAATCCCTCCTAGTCCCCACTTTTCAAAAATTTCTACATCTGTAAACATTTCCAAAGTGAAAACTTATGCAAAAGATTTCAAACAACCGTGAACCATATCCAACAACTAAATTTCAGCAAATTACAAAGTTGCCTCCCTTTTCAGCAAACTTCAAAGCTGCCGCAAATTCTTCAATTATCGCGATTAATAGCACTCGTTTCCACACCGTGTACCTTCTCCTCGTAAAAAAAAAGAAAAATGCAAAAATCTTAAAAAAAAAAACGAAGAAAACAGGTGCCTGAAAATTTTTTCTAAACTAATTCAAACTAATTCATCCTTTCCTAAAGCATAAAGCTCGACGCGAGCAAGCAAAGTCGTCGCGCTGTAGCGACGTCGTCGAATCAAGGAGTCCCGCATAGGTTTCCAGTAGGGTTGGAGAAGAAGGAGTAAGCCAGCCGATTGCAGGTTCGAAGCTTCGAATAGCGGGCCGTTGAACGGGTTGCAGTGGCTGCAGGGCCGGCACCGCGACGCCTCGAAGCGTCGTTGGCCTCTGTGTTGCGCGCGATTCGCGTGGCGGCTTCGCTCGATACCCGCTGCGGCAAAAGCATCTGGTCCCGCTGGTAGCGGCGGCACCCATTGCCAGCTGGGTGGTGGGAGCAGCCTCTGTTTTATTTCTGTCCCGGCGGTGTCCCTCTGCACCGGCTAGATCCAACAGAGGAACGCAATCGTCCGCGCGCGTCGCGTTCTCCAAACGAGAGACACTCCGTGTTGTGTACGGAACAGAAGACAAAAAGAAGATCCTCTTCTCTTGGTCCCCCGGCTTGGTTCACTTTACCGATCTCTCTCACCTCCTTCTTCCGCGTCTTCCAACATGGAGGACAGTTACACGGTGCACAGGCGTCGCAAGGCGGCGGCGAGGAGGCGCGAGAAAACGCCGGACCCGGCATCGAGGAACCAACAGCTGGTGGAGACGTCAGATGACGAGGAGGGAACGAGGAGAGCTAGAATGGAGCGGATGGCCGAGGACGCCGAAAGAACCGAGCTAGAGGAGCGGGAGAGAAAGAGGAAGTTGGAGGAGCAAAAGGTGGAGGAGGAGAGAAAGGGTACGATTAAGGTTGAAGAGATCGCTGGTGGTAGGAAGAAGAGTTCGCCGTTGAAGGAAGCATGTGAGAATGACGCGGAAGCTCGGTCGGTAAGGAAGGAAGCTACTAAAATAGAAACAGGAAGTCCCGCGAAGGAGGAGACGAAGAGCGGCGAGGTGTTGGCTAAGGAGAGGTATCAGGATGCTATACCTAAGTCGAAAGAGATCGACGCTGATCAACCTGCGGAAGGACCGCGCAAGGTGGAGAGACGATTGAAGAAGAAATCGAAGGAACGTGTGGAGAAACACGGACAGTCTACGGATTCCAGCGACACCGAAGAGATAGACAAGCATACGAGAAGAACGAAATCGCCGGAAGGAGGTAAGGTTAGAGCGAAGAAGAGTAGTTCGAAGAGAATGGTCACTGACGAAACTGACGCTAAGAAGGACGCCGTTGAGAAACCTCCGCGGGAGAAGAAGCCGAGTAAACAGAAGGTGGAGGAAGCGGAGGTGACGGTGAAACCGGAGAGAAGACGTTCCAGGAGATTCAGCCAGACGGACGACACCGACGAGGATCCGAAAATGAAGAAGAGCGAGACGTTCCCTAAACAGACCACCGAGGAGATCGTGATGAAGAGATCGTTGTCGGACGTGAAGAAACAGATAATTCCGTTGAGCAACGAGAGTCTTATCCAGGATTTCGCCAAGGCGCAGCAGGAGTATCTGAAGAGAGAGCGTAGTATCCTCGATCCTGAAACTCTGGACGTCTACGACGACGCTCGAGAGGAGACTGTGTTGAGAAGAAGAAAATTCAGCATGCCTCTGACGGAGACGGAGCAAGATGCCGTCGAGAAATCTATAGAAAAATCGAAGGAACCGGAGAAGAAGAGATCCTGGTTCTCCTGGCTTCCTTTCTTCCGCAAGAAGGAAAAAGTCGAAGAGGAAGAACCGAAGAAAGTCGTCGAACCACCGAAACGTACGGAAACAAAATTCGTAGAGATATCGAAGCTGGAGAAGGTCACTTTCATGGACTTCCTGCGAGCGCTGAGAGACGTGGTCGCTGAATTCAAGGCTTTCGTTGCGCAAAATCCGCGCGAAGCTCGAACAATGAGATTGTTGAGGAATCGTTGTCTGTCGGAACTGTTGCTGGTCATGATCTACTGCGGCTTAGGCGCGTTCGTCTTCCGGTTCACCGAGGGAGCATTCGAGACGTTCTACAAGTGCGGCGTGAAACGGGTGAAGCGAGATTTCCTGGACAATTTGTGGAACTACAGTCACAATTTGAAGGAGGAAGACTGGAAGAGCATGGCTCGCCGGAAGTTGATGGAATTCGAGGAACAGCTGCACAACGCGCACGAGGCCGGTCTTCATAGTTACAGCGGTCAAAGAAGCTGGAGCTTCTTGAACGCTGTGGTTTACTGTTTGACCGTCATAACCACTATCGGTGAGGACAGGTCGAGGATGAATCCTGAGGTGGAGGAAACAGTGGATCGATATGGATG
Organism: Habropoda laboriosa; assembly: GCF_001263275.1. Lineage (NCBI taxonomy): Eukaryota > Metazoa > Arthropoda > Insecta > Hymenoptera > Apidae > Habropoda > Habropoda laboriosa. The sequence goes on from NW_017100832.1 coordinate 389,355, forward strand.
AAGTGACGGTTGTCGTAAAACGTTTTACGAGTTCCGTATTGATTTTCCAAACTGACGGATATATAGTTAACCGCGTCGAGGAGATTCTTTGGCCGGTGTCGAAGTGCGCACGCGTATCACGGTAGCGGTGAAAATTTTCAAAAGACGCCGACACTCGAATGATTCCTCGACGCGGCGTCGTTGCGTGGACACGCGACGATTTCGCACAAGTTTCAGGAATATTTATGATCTCTTATTAAGTGAATATCACCGAGAGCTCAATATTCGGAATGATTCTGATCCTTTTGAGTTTCTTAATTACCAAAAGAAAGCTTCCTTTTCCACGAGATTTTAATTATCCATGGATCGACGATTTCGCAGAGGTTTCAGAGGTCTCTCTCGTTAAGTGACTTTTGAATGAAAATCACCGAGAGCTCAATTTTTGGAATAATTTTGATCCTTTTGAGTTTCTTAATTACCAAAAGAAATCTTCATCTTCCACGAGATTTTAATTATCCATGGATCGATCACTTTAAGTGACTCTCGATCCTGAATATCACCCGAAGCCCAATTTTTCAGTAATTTTCATCCCTAATCTGTCACGAGGGTTCGTCATCGATCGATAAATCTCTCGATGAGTGATAATTACTGGAGGAACGAGTTTATTAAACGTAGTCGACGAGGAGAAAATGAAGTTTGTCAGGGATTTAGACGATCCATCTTGTAAATATTGTTTCAGATTAGAATTATTCGTGTGAACGACTGGCTTTCACAGAGTGGCTCTATTATCAGGTTCCATCATCGAAGCATGCGACTAGTTTACGAGCAAACAACCGCCAAATTGTACCACTAAAACGGCTAAAGTTAGACCGAATGCCACCGCGTATTTAGTATCTGCCCGGTTATTTTTGGTCCTATAGAAATATAGTATAGTGCAGCGAGTTCGAATCCCTCTTAAAAGTCCCTCCAATCCACGTTTATTAACCGAAAACATGAATCATATCTCTGACGATTCTAAAGAACAGATTCCCTCCCTCTATTTATGTGTGCGTCTGTGTGTGTAAGTACACGATTAAGAATTGCTCGCGCGCTATTTTCAGGATACGGCCACATTTCACCGAGTACCAACACAGGAAGAGCCATCACAATCGTTTACGCTATCTTCGGTATCCCGATGTTTCTGATAATACTGGCTGACTTTGGCAAGTTGTTCACACGTGGTATCAAGTTCCTCTGGGCGTTTGTGAGGAGGCTATACTATACCGGAAGTTGTCGTAAAGTTCGTCGAACCGTACCTGTCCAGGTAAGAATCTCTTTGCACACATTTTTCTTTCAGAGAACTTGAAAGTTTGATAGAAAAAAAGGAGAAAAAATGCTTGTGCGTGTAATTAAATATTGGATTGTTCGGAAAGTTCGTAGCAAAATTTAAACCATTGTGTCTATGTTTCTAATTGACATAAATAGTAATAAAAGTTAAACGGTATTTTTCTCGACAGTTAACCCTTGGACAGTTTGTCCCAAGCGAGACTAGGGCAGTGCGTTAAATAACGAACAGTTTTACTCAAGAGAGACTCTTGGGAAGAAAGTTAGAAAGAGACGAGATATTGTTATCAGGACTATGACGTAGGGTTGTGTGCACTGTGCCTTAAAAATAATCGCACACGACGTAATTATTAAAAAAATAAAATACGAATTTTATTCACCCTAATTCATAATTATATCAGACTGTCAAAGGGTTACCCCTTTTGTTACTATTGGCGCCTATAGGTGTTTTGAAAATTTGCTCGCACTACATTGTTGGAGCCTTTTGGTGCACTTCCACCTTAATTTAACACTTAATTTCATGCTTCATACACTCCCATCTTAATTTAATAAACCTACTTTTAAAACGATACGGCCAAAATAACAAATTTTGCAGCCATGGTTAAACATTTACCGTCGGTCAAACACGTTACGCATTAAAATCTGCCGTAGCGAAAGGGTTAAAGGTGAAAATAAGATGAACAGGGATGGATATAAGTCGAATGTTGAATTTTTCGGGTCAACGCTCCACCGTAGAAGCTACAGTTCGCCTTGGGACTAATTTCAGGGGATTTATCTTCCAATAACGAGTAAAACACCTTTCGGCTTTTGTCGTTATCTCAGTTAGAAACAGAGATACGACGGTTTCAATTTTTCCTACATTTCGCTACGAACTTTCCGAACCATCTGATATATCTCGTAAATGAAGAGATAAACTGGTGACACAAGATTCTTATTTATCTACATAATTCCACCTGTTACACTTGGCTACAATTAAACAGCGATGAATATACATACGACTCGCAACATTGCCTCTCCTATATGTACTACACGATTGATCTCTTCTCCTATCTTTCGTTTCAGATTGCAATTTCCTGTTCCATGAATTGAAATTGTATTAATTATTTCTCCTACCTGCCTCTACGTTCCTGCTCGTTACACTTGTTACACTTGCCACCAATCGGACAACAAGTAGAAATTCGTTAAATACATCAAACTAACTAACTTTCATCTCAGCTTATATCCCAATTAAAGCGACAATACGAATTCGTCAAATACACCTAACTAAGTCAACTTTCATCCCGTCCTATATTCAAGACTACAACTTGTTATTCATACTTGGTATTACAATATCCTGTCCCTCTCAATTAAAATCATTTCTGCTCTACTTCCGTACCGACAATTCCACTCGTCACCCATTTGTCGCGACCAAACGTCACCACGAATTCGTCAGATACACAGGTACTTCTCGCTTTACGAATTTTTATTTTAAATTCCACGGAGAATCACGCGGTATCTACGTAACGACGCGATTCTTCGCGAATTCACGGCCGCCAGGAACCAATTAATTCGTAAAGGAACTACAGACTCTGGCGAAAAAATTAGGGTCATTCATGATTTTCAACATCTTTCGTGTTTTGACGATATACGTAAGTCGTTGTTGTTTTATTACATATCTGTATGTGGACGGAGATCTCAGTACGTGCAGGATGGGAATCAGAATTTCTTTAACCCCTTGACGTATGATTTCTTTTCCTGACTATGGATCTAAGTAAGAGAAGCTAGTGTATCGTAGATTAATCAAATTTGGCAATCTTCAGTTTCATAAATTAAATCGAAAATTCGAATTGAAATTCATTTTTCTTACCGAAACAACTGTTTTTGTCAGATCTTGACCAAAATCTGTGGCACGAGTCTGACTCTAATAAAAATTATTATTAATTACGTTCAAGCCTTTAACCCTTATGTCACTAACCACAATTGTCATCTACTTTATCGTCCAATTTCAGCACTTTTCTAATAACAAAATTCTGAACTTAAGGCGAACACGGATAGGAAACGTGCGAAATAACGATCTGGTCGGATATTTCAATCTTTTACCTGGAAGATCAAATATTTTAAGTGAGAATTATGCAAAAGGGTACCCGGTTATAGACATAAGGGTTAAAAATTGATTAAAAATACGAAAGATGTTGAAACTTCTGAGTGACCCTAATTCTTTGACTCTACACCTGTCCCCACCTGTTTAACTTTCATCTACAATTTCACATGTCACCTTGTTAAAAATGTTCAATCGAGAACAGGAGGTGATGAAAGGCGTGCAATTGGTGTACGACCTAGCAACGTTCAAAGGGCCGTCGCAGATCAATCCAGAGAATATCGAGGAGATGCAGAAGCAGGCGCAGCAGTCGCAAACAGTGATGAATTTGGACGGGAACGTGCCGGATTCACCAGGAACACCGGCTATGTCCGCGTTCGCCGTAGACGACGAATTCAATCTACCAATCTCCGTGGCCATTTCCATTCTACTCGGTTACATCTTCATCGGGGCGACTTTGTTCTGCATGTCGGAGGGTTGGGGCTTCTTCGAGAGCTTCTACTTCGTCTTCATCTCCATGAGCACTATCGGCTTCGGCGATTACGTGCCAAAGGTGATCATTCCTCTTCGTCTATTCGTCGATTTTATAATTTTTAATATCTCTTCTTGCATCACGCTCCACTCATTTCTGCGCCCCTAGAAGACGAGGTAGATTTCGTCGCTGTAGATTTCCGCGAAGAGGAACGTTCGTTGCGATGTTTACATTGTCGTTAGAGAACTCTGATTATCGTCGATATCGATGAAACTTTCGTGTGCGATAGTACTCGAGGAAATATTCGACACGTATTTTTTTTTTATTGGAAATCGTTTGTATCGGAGAGGTGAAATTCGGCTTGAAAGATGAGAGGAAATAAATATGGTTGGTTGAAATTGTTAATTTTTTTATTTTCCAAATTTGTTGGTGAGAAATAGGAAATTCGTCAATTTATACTGTTCTTCTATCTTTAACAGTTTTCGAGATATTAATTTCGAGATGTTTGGCTATCCTCAACTTTGAGCAAGATTTTCACACCTTCGCCGTGAACGATTCTCGATATAAAAAAATAGGTGTCGAATATTTTTTTGAGAACTACTGTGTACCAAAGTTTCGTGAAAATCGGTGATTTTTTTCTTATCAGTTGTGTAGTAAAATTGAAGAGAATTTTCAGCGAAATTGGGTGATTTTTTATTTTTTCTACGTGAAATTTCCTGAAATTTCTTCGATTTTTTTCTATGCAACGTAATACCGGTAAGGTAGATCACAATTTTTCGAAATGATCTTTCTTTTCGTCACAGTCGATCCAGAACGTTTCCCTTCAGATGGTATGTTCTTCGATTTTCATTTGCGATTAGCGTTTGCTTTGTATTACAACCGATGGAATGTTTCCTCCTCCACTTTCCAACGTGAAAAGGAACAAATTCTTCCTTCTTCTGTGAGCAATCACGACGACGTATGATTAACTAAGTTTTTTTGCTTCTTTCTTTCACGGTGGCGTTCAGATGGTAAGCTTTGAAAATCAAAAAGTTCATCAACAAAACAGACAAAAACAAAAACAAAAAAAAATGATAGAGAACAATATCCGAGAAAAACAAAAAAAAAACATGTACATCACCGTTCTATACACTATTTCGTACGTGCTTTTCGCATAAGTCTCACTTCAGCACAGTTGCACGTGTTTTCTTAGCGAGATTACAAAAAAAAAAAAAACTGCCCGATGACAGAATTCACTAGCGAAAAATTAACAGATTGATTGGTTGGTTGATCTAGCATCCCATATACATGATGTGTTCGATAATATACCTGGTGTTCGGCCTGTCTCTCACGTCCATGTGCGTCAACGTTGTACAGGTACGAGTCTCTTTATTTACAATTTACCTCACGCCACTTTTCTTCCATTATACGTTCGATATTTTCTCTCACTCGATACCAGAGGCAGTTCTTTCAAGTTTCATTCAGAATCTTGAATTTCTCGTACGAAGTGAAAATATGAATAAATAATCAGGAAGAAAAGTTAATAATTAAGTTAAGATAAATTAACTCTCCTAGTAACAACGAGAAAATCTGAATCTATAGGGGGTGGGATTTAAGTATTGTTATGTTTTAATGTATTCATTGGGTTTCTAGGGAATTTCTCAATCTTACCTTTTTTCAGAGAAATTTTTCATGAAAATTAGACTCAGTATTTTTAACATATGTTTTCCTATCTCTCTTATTAACCGTTTAACAATAATCCGATGACATAAATAACTGCACTAAAGAGACAAATCTAATTTCAGAGCGTCTCAAATTTGCAGCCAGCACAGTAACCTATCTTACTTTTCCAAAATACCACAGCTTATTCGAGATATCATACAAATTATTACCCAACTGTATTACAAACATTATTATCCAGTTACAGTCTCAGTACATTAGTTCATAATATTATTTATTTTCCAATTTTTATTCTATTTTACTACATTCTTACTCTTCACGTTGTTTAATTTTATTTTTTTTTTTTTCAATTTATTCCATTGTTTCTCACTTTCTTTCCTCAATTTATTATATTCGATTATTTGCTTTTTCTCTTTTCTATTTGTAATATACAGAGTGTGCGACAAATAGTGTGACAAGCTATTTTCCTCAAAACTACCGAAGACATCAACTTCGTATATTCTATAAATTAATTATGTAATTAAAGTGTAACAAATTTTTCTGACGACTTTTCTGAAGTATTTAATGTGAAAAAAAAAAAGATTTAAGTCAATATCTACCGTAGTTTCGAAGAAAACAGCTGCTTAACGCTTCATTTAATCCACCCTGTATATTACATATTGTAATCAGTTTTTACACTCGTAAATAAATAACTAAATAATACATCTGTACACCTGGCGATCGAACTGTGCCACAGGTGATGCTCTCAGACACGTTCAAGAAAGCAAGTGAGAAAATTGGCGCTACGATCGGTTTCGAGATCCCCGAGGAGGACGGTTCGATGAATCCAGCGGTTCCTCCACCTGTAGAAGTTGCAGACGTCCACGCAGTCGTCAAGGAATCCGAGAGCGACGAGAAGATCGCGCCTAAAGCCAAACAGGAGGACGTCGACTTATAGAAACTTACCGAAGAAAAGCAACAACAAAAAAAATATAAAAAAAAGAGGAAAAACAAAAAGTATAGCTAAGAATTATTCGATCGATCGCTGCGTTCGCACAACGAGCACCACAAAAGCACCAGAAGACGTCTCGTTCTCGTCACAGCGGCGAATCATGACGAGTGGAAAAGAAACGAAATCGGCAAAAAAAAAAGAAAAAAAAAAAGAAAGAAGAAAGAACTACACGCATACACTACGAAATCGGTGCTTCAGTTTACGAAAACCGTTTCAACACAGTCATCCTAAACGAATTCACACGAACAGGATTTTAGATTCGCGCGTTTCTGGTCGGTATAGAAATGACCGACCATAACCTCCTCATGGAACACACGGGAATCGGTTGCTAAGAAAAACGTAGGATTCTCGCTGGCTGCACAGTACTAGGCCGCAGAAAACGCACCTGATTTTCAATTCCTTCGTGTCTGGTATGAAACCACCTTTGGAGCATCTTCTAACAGTGGATTTTTCGTTGTTGTTGAAGCTAATAACATGCGACACATTGCATTGCAGTCGGTTTTGCGACCGACGGAGAAACTCGAGGGGTTCGTGATCGTTGAAGAATTTTTATGTTTCGATTCCTCTGACGAGGGCAAATTGAGACTCTGTTTTTTTGAGGATTAATTAGGTTCTGTGCTGCGTGGATTATTGGTGATCCATAAGTTTTGTTGTCCATAAGAGTGATTAATTGAACATTGAATTTTTTTGTTAAAATCACCTGTAACCTTAAATGTTCGTTTCAGTTTGAAGCACAATTTTCATTCTTCTTTGAAAAATTTGACATTTCGTATTACATGAATTTAATTGTAAAAGAAAATTTCAACTTTTTGAGGCAGCTTTAAAGTTTAAGTTAATTTTCACGCGGCACGGAACGTATTAGTATTCTTTGGCAATTTGAATGAGTTTGTGAGTGTGTTTGATACTCGAGAGTTCCGTTGAACCTTCATTTGCGCTTGCAATCATAAACTCCTGGCTTACAGTCGAAATTCTCGAAAAATTCGACACCTGAATCGCCACGAACTCGTATAAATTATACAATATTACACCGAAAATATTCTTGTCGAACGAGTGATACAACACCGCGAACGAAATCTTATCGTTCGTAACTATATAAACAGTCAACTATTATAAGCGTAACACAAGAAAAAGGATTTACAATTCTTTTTAATTGAACGATAAGGGAAAACATATATGACGACCCAGCAGCTGCAATTTTTCCAAACGATTCATAGGCCAGACACAACAGTTGCGATTTATTTTTCGTAGTCTAGTGTCTGTCGACAATAAACACAATCTCGTACTTTGTATATTTTGTAGATTATCGTGTCACTGTCTTCGGTTTCTTTTTTAAGTTGTTTTTATATTATGTATAACGTGAAACTTCGAACAAACACTGCTATACCGACCGAGCTTCCGGTTTCTGAACTATGTTCGAACGTTTCGTTTGTAATAAAATGCGTGATCTTATTTTTTGAACGACCCTCCGATTGTATTCTTAAAACACACGCGTAAGAATATGCAGACGTTTATTTTTATTCGACGACATTAGCCTACGATGCAGCATTTTCCAATCTGTAATATAGTTTGTCGAGTTAAAAGTCGATGATATTTATATCAAATCTATTATAAGAGTACGCCACAAATGTTACATTTATATTCTAAATACGTAATTGATTTAGTTTTTAATATAATCAATTAATTTGGTTAAATATTCATAAAATAATGCAATTCAAAATGGACCACCTTTTACGCATACTGGTTTTGAAGTAACGAAATTGTTACTAATTTATTTTTAGTAAAATAACAGAAGCTACTGTACTTTTTAACTTACATAATCATGATCAATTAAAATAGTATTGTCTTTTCTATTTTTTTCTACCTATTATGTAACATTTATTGAAAAAAATGTTCACTTTTCAAAGTTTAATAGACATGTAGATTAGAACAATTATTATAAATATTCATGCTCACAAAAATTTGTTTTTTTATATGCTTAAGGAAAGAGAGAATTACCAATTGATAGCTCAATCGGTAAAGCAGTTATCCAGCAAGCGAAAAATTTTCTCTTCGCCACAATAGTTGTTAAAATTTTCAAATATCGATTTTAGAATGACAAACACTGTTATAATAAAAAAAGAAAAGTGAAAGTAAGTATGTTTGACGATCGAGCCGGAGGGTCAAAGTAAATTTTCGTCACGGGAAGAGGAAGGAAACTTGTGCCTTTTTAAGAATGAACTGTGTTAGCTATTTACATTTTATCAGATACGATAAAAATTCCTGTAACGCGGTTAAATTATAGAAACAGAGAATGAAAAATATATATGGCGTATACTCGTTGCTACTCAAGCGGCAAAAATATACTTCTTCTTTCCTACAGTTAAAAAAAGAAAAAAAAATTGTATGGCAGATCGCTTAGTGTCTATACAGTGTCTTTGCAATTTTATTACACGTTATAAATTCACATAAAAGAAAAAATTGAAATAGGCGAAGAAATTGCTTATCGGTAGCGAGTACTTATTATTACTACAATCATAATAATAACATCATTATAAACTTTATTTACGAATAAATGTTTAAGACATTGGGATTCTTTCATCTGCGTTTCAACCACCTCCTTCACACATGAAACTAACATGGCAGATAATGAAATATTTCTATCAAAACATCTAATTACATATTTTTTTACGTAAAAACAATTCTTTCTAGAATAAGTAATATTTTGGAACTGATAACGTATTTATCAATGGAGAAAGAATTTACTTTTATCTAAAAGTTCATTGTGCTTGTTAACAGTAAAACATCGAGAAATAAATTATGTGCATATAATTAAATATTTTTCGTTTGTTCATCTCATCATTTCACCACAAGTGTATTATAATATACTTATTCATACAATTAAAGATTTAATAAAATGATAGATTTTGCAGTATTGACTTTTAATGTTTAAAAATAATGGAAAACGTATTTTAAGTGATAAAAGATAATATTATTATTTGTTTTTCATTTGTAACGAATTCCCAAATATGTTGACCAACTATTAGTCTCATTTTTTAAGGTAATAAACGATATATGTTAACGTTGGTAGCATTGACTGTCAGACGATAAACGAAAATTCGCTGCATGTTCACAAAACATCAAAATGGCCAAAGAATGACAACATACGGCTGTCAGTTGGAGGAGAAAGTTGATATTTCAAAGAGAAACAAGGGAAAATGTCTCACATTCAGTATGTGGACGAAATGGTCAAGGAATACCTGCTCTTCAGAGGTTTTAGTCAAACCTTGAGAGCTTTTGACAACGACTTGAAAGCCGAGAAAGAAAAGGGGTTCAGGGTGAGCGTAAAAGAAATTATGATATAAAGAGTGAGAGAGATAGAAATAGAGAGAAAAGAAAGACAAAGATAAATGAAAACAATGCTTACGAATATCATTTATTTAAAAACTGTAGTGTTTACATTTTCACAATTTCAAATAGATTTATTGTTATTTATCCAGCTCTGTATTGCAAAGATTTAATTCCTTCTTAATGAAAATTTTTCATTTTTTTATCAGGTTGATAAAATCGTCGATCAATTAATGCAATACATATATAATTATGATCTACAATCCTTAAGAGAATTATGGGGACATTTGGATACAAGAATGTTCTCCCGCTTGGAAAGTCATTTTACACCAGCTGTAAGGAAGCTGGAGAATAATGTTCTAAAAATGTACCTGGTCAATGCAGCTGTGAACAATAAGCAGGATCGGATTCAAGAGTTTTTTACAAAAATGACACCAGAGCTGCAAGGGCATTCAGAATGGAAAGAATGGTTTGGTAGGATATTCTCTTTTATTATCTTTTATTTATAAGAATTCTAAGAAAACAGTACTACATATTTTATTTATCTTTTTTATCATTTCAGCATTGCCATTTGTTAAAAATCCTGAAGACAATCCAGCATACTCTGTATATTTTAGTAGACAGTGGCAAGACACTATGTTAGTGTCCTTGCACAATTTCCTTGCTACTATTTTTCAAGTAGGTGAAAGGTATTTTGCATTGTGCCTCTATATTACATGTTCCACAATTGCAATCTTGTATAGAAAAATATCAATTACAAGTTATGATGGACAAAGATATACTTTTACATTCATATACCTAACTACATAGTATATAACTTAATTTTTTGATTCTTACTAATTACAGTGTATGCCTCAGCCAACATTACTTACAATAGATGAAGATACAAATAGATTGAAACGACTTCAAGAAGAAAATGAAGCATTAAAGCAACGTCTAAGCGAATCTGTTAAGATAGAAAATGTAATGGATGTAAATCCAGGATCAGCTCCACAACATCCACCACTCATGGATGACTTTTATATTATAGCACAGTAAATATTTTCATCTACCGTTGCATGTCAAAAGTAAATAATTCTATTATATTAACCAATCACTAACATTTCTTCTTACTACTTAAATAGAGAATCTCCTTTATTAGAAAATCCCAAAACTCTAAGAAACCTCATAAGAAATATAGGCGGCGGTTCCAGTCCAATTTTAAATCGAAAACCCGGAACAAGTATAAAGAAAGTTGTGGAGTCGGAAGTAACGTCGACGAAAAGAACTAATACGAAAGGAAAATTGAACTCAATTAGTAAGTCTGAACCGGTCAGCAAAAGAAGCATTAGCTGCGATTCAAGATTAACAAGTTCTAGGAAAAGGGATTCATCTATAGACGCGGTAGCTGAACGAAAAGCGAAAGATAAAATTGATTCTACTTATATTCTTCTTAGCCAGGTGAAAAATTGTTTGCTCGTAATTCTTTAATTTTATATAACAAAAAATTACTTCCAGGAAGAATATACGGAACACAGAACATCAATAATTCAATGTAAAAGTAATGCAAGTGGTTCGTACGTTGCTACAGGTGATGCAAATGGCATTATCAAAGTGTGGACTCCCATACCATCGCCAGAGTAATTATTTGGAATATTTACAATATTACTTAATGTTACTGAATTTTGTTAAAATTTCATTAAATTTAATTCTATTATGTTTTTTTTCATTAAATAGGACTGTTAGTACATTTATCTCTACCCCAGCAAACTCAAATAAAGCTATTACGGCATTAGACTGGGTATCAAAGAACGAACGTTATTTTTTACACGGTGATAACAATGGTCGGATTCAATTGCATGATACTCGCGATTGCAAAACCCTGTGGGACATTCAACATGTAGATGCTCGAATTACTACTTTACTATGTAATCCGACAGAATCTACGTTCGTGTGTTCTGTATCAAAATCGTACATAAAGAAACTGTTGTTGTACGATATAAAAACGAGAAAGTTAGAAAGAAGATTGCCGATGGATCAAAACGTGACCGTCCTATGTTCCACGTTTAATCGTAATGGGCAACTTCTTATCACGGGGCTATCCAATGGAAATATTTTAATATACGATTTGAGACAGAACGAAATTATTGATAATATAAGTTGCCACTCGAGTCCAGTTATTGATATAGAACTAATTAACGACTATCCGAATATCTGTACGCAAAGCGAGGACGGAAAACTATGTCAAAGGAGTTTAAACCATTCGGGAAAAATTTTATGGGAAACAAAAATTGAAGTAGAGAAAAATACGGTTCATGGGAAATTGTTTACTTTTGACCAAAGTGGTAATTATATGCTACTCTGTACACAAACTGGAGGAAATATATACAAAGTACGTAACTTTCTTTATATTTATTGACACTGAGATTCTTGTAATTTTTTTGTACAAATGGTACTAAATATAAATTTTTAGATGCCACCAGGTGCACAAGCAAAAGTTTTAGAATTAGGCGGACACAAAGGTACGTTGTGTTGCGACTGGTCTACTGCCAATCAATCTGGAACTTGTATAACTGGTGGTGCGGAAGGGAAAGTACGAGTATCGACGCTGCTTTCGCCATGATGCAAAAGCAAGATTAGTATCTGTGTGAATTCATGAAGTACTGTAAAGTTCATAAGATTAGCTCAAATTTGTAGATACTGAATATTTAGCATAATGAATGTTAAGAACAAACTTCATAGTCATTATGTTGGATAATGAAACCTAAGAGTATCCCATTTAAAGGACATTCAAAGTATCATAAGATTTAAAAAAAGATCCAAATATTTTATAAAGAGTACAATGAATGCAAACGTATCATGCGTTAGCGCAAAGTCGAATGTATTATAATCCTATCTTTAAAATGGAATCAGGGACTATCAGTTATAAAATGTACAGAAAATATTGTAATTGTAAAGAAAAGGATACATAAGATATCTATAAATGTCGCGTTAATTAATAGGACACATGACCGGAAGACTTTGTAAAAAAAAAGGAATAAAATTCTACTGATTTGTGTAGCGATTGCCATGTGTACACCTAATGCTAGAAATTTAAGCTACATCTGTAAGAGATACAGGAACTTGTCAATAAATATTGGTCAATTTTAAAATACCTGTGTATTGTTTTAACTTAATGTGTATAAAGCTTAAACTTTAACGAAATATTACTGTAAAATACTGATCGCTTTTTTGTACAGGATAACAAAATACGTATTTTGCTTGCATTATTTAATTAATTCTTACCCTGTTTATTTATCTTAACAGGATAGGAGCTTTAAGTGTGGTTTTCTCATTGACCATCTATTAAATGGGCCTGTCATATCTAATTGTGGAGACCAATACCGTCTGAGAGCTTCAATTATTTCTGCAGGTGTTATGGATTTTGTTGCAGCAACCTGATTAATTTCAAAAGAAAAATATAGAATATTCTTTTGGCATTCCAGAATTTTATAAAAATATCACAAACCTTGCCATGATAATATGGTTTATAAGTGTAGGGATTAACATAATTAAGCCTAAGTCGATCTATAGCATCTCCATAAATTTTACTTTGGTCTTGTCTCACTAATAATGCAAAGTCTACAATTTGTGCTACTGTTTCATATGCTAAATACCCCAAAATTGTATATGCTTGTTTTGATATTATTATATCACCTAAATTACATCAGAATGCATTTAACATATAAACTGATATTGCTATTACATATAACATATTTTAGTACACAAAACTCACTGTCTGCTGCTATCCAATCACTAAATTTATGTCGATTTTTATTTGCAAATGATGCATTACGTGCTTTACTGAATTTTAAATATCTAGCTTCATCCATAGATCTACTCATAATTTCAGCACGAATACACCTTTGTTGTTTGATTTCATCTACAGTAGATGCATCCTCAAGAAGTTCACCAGTATTGTCAATTTGACTAAAAAAATTATGCAGTGGCCCTTTGTGTTTTGACCCTTCCAAATTTTCAGTTTGTACAATCTCTTCAGCTAACTCACTGTCTATTGCTTTGTGTATGGAAGACTTGAATTCTTTTAATTCTACAAAATGTAATTCAATAAGAATATAATGTAACCCATGAAATTTCTCTATTTTTAATATATATGTAAAACTTGCCTAAATATTTCATGAGACGCTGCAACCTGACTTTATCTTTGCGTAATAAAAAAATCAGATCCTCTGCTGAAATAGTAATGCCCTTTTTCGAATTTCCTCGTCTCTCAGAAACTTCACAAGCTTTTTTTATTATTGTTCTCATTTGTTGTAAAACAACTTCTTCTACGATTTTCGCGGATTCAATTAATGGCTCACTACTATCTCCGAATCCATGCATCATTTGTCGTATTTCTGCAAAATGATACTCCTACTTGTATAGTATTCGAAAATAAAAATGTTTAATATCAAAAGTTTATTGCGAAAAGTTCAAATACCGGTAGTGTAATTCACAGATTCATTTCGAATGTGAATTGCTGAATCATTCGTTGGCTTGGTAAATGATGCTTCGGCCATAATTGTGTATTATTTACTAATTATTACCTCAATGAAATGTGAGTTAAAATCATTAAGAAATTTTATACAATACGACTAATAAATAACGATTAGTATTAAATCAGCAGTGCCTAGGTTATGTGTCGCACATGACATATAGTTCACTGTCACTGTAATTCTCATGACTACTTTGTTTTATTTAAAAATATCATTTTTGTAAGATCAATGGTGCTAAACGTTATCGACGAAAAATAAGGGCTTTCTCTATGTAATTATTCCGATAAAAATTTTGTTATTTGTTACTTATTTTGTTTTATAAAATTACATAATTATTCAAATTATTTCAACGTTTAATTTGTTTTTGACACCTTATCCACTTAAAGAATAAAAGATTTATGAAAAAATGTCATTATAAAACAATGCTTGTCAAATAAAAATTTTAATCATTCTAATGTACATCTTTTAAGTATCGGAAATCAGTGTTTAATCCTTTTAATTCATGATAATATTTGACAAACATCATCCCCCCTCCGAACACTTATCTACTAACTGATCTATGTGTTATAACTTTGAACAAAGAAATTATTTTTAACTGATAAATATCTAGCTACAATACAATATCTCGGTATATCAAGGAATTTGAACCTCGATTAGCTTTCGAATTTTATTTTCGTCCATATATAGCGATAGATGCGTTTACACCGAACGGATCAGACATTCAGGCTGTTTGCATTGATTTTTCGTATAGATCAAACTGACGGGAGACAAAAACATTTAAATACACAGATTACATAAAATGTTTTTTGATTACAATTTCTTGACGTCAAATGCAAACAGCTTCAATAATCTTGCAAAATAAAAATTATGCACACTACATATAAAATATTAGAAATATTTTTCTGTCATTTAATAGCTTTCTATTTTCAATATTTCTATTATCAATTGCTCAAGTCTCATTACGAGGAGGTTGGTACAAATGCAGACGCACAAAATATTAAGTATTTTATATCATGATTATTAAAACCATTTTAGAAATTAATATATTACCGACTGGAAAGATAAATTGACACGTTTCATTACTGAAATATTGAAAGCCTGTAAGCATTATTACATGTGTATATTTTTATCTAATAATAATCTCACACAATCCCTTTCAAAATCCATGTTTCCGGTTTCCAAAAACGAAATCTAACGATGCACGCTAATTTGTCTTCAATGTATTAAGTTGTTGAAAAAAATGACAAACATCCCTCTACATTGACTGATGGTATGAAACTGACAAGCGCGGCGTTTCACAGCTCTTTATGTATGTAATCTCACCTCCTGCCCAGTCCAGATAATGTCAACCGTGCTTCAAAATGTGAATAATTAAAATAAATCTAAATATTTTGTAGTTTTTTATATTTGTTAATAAAAATAGAAATATAATGCACATTAAATTCCCCCTTTACTAAGTTCTCATTACTGTTATTATTGATTTGCATTGATTATTGATTAATATTTTAAATTCTTATCATTTTGTTCTGTCAATGAGTATTACTATATCTCTAAACGTTATTTTTAAAACATATTACATTAGTACTGTTAATCTTGCTTTTACTAAGTAATCAATTTTTCGTGTATCAAATCACGTAGTATGATTCATTGTAGATAAGGATATAGTTTTAAGGATATAGATCTCTATTGAGTACCATTAAAAGATATGTACGCCCTTGATGAAAATTAATTGTTTTTACATAATCTCTTATAATAATATTGTAAATATTTAAATGAATTTTGCAGGAAAATAGTAATGTTAATATTTACTAAAATTTCTAGCGAAATAATTTTTAAATAGCATTCTTACATAGAATATTTCACAATAATTAAAGAATTAGTTACTTCTTCATAATTTTCAGAGATTAGATTTCATACATGTGAAGTTATCGCATGTAGCTTTTAATTGCCTGTACGATGTGAAGTATGTTATAAATAAGGAAAAAATGGCGGATAACGATGTAAATGGTGACTCTGATGAAGTACAACAAGAGAAATCACAGAAAAAGACAGCAAAATATGACAGCGGAGCGGCAGATTTAGAAAAAGTCACAGATTATGCGGAAGAGAAGGAAATACCCTCATCTGTTGGAATCACTTGTGTAAGTGCTTCTACTACTTTTTGTCCCACGTGTTTCTGATTGTCAACAATGTTCACCTGACTTTTCGTTGCAATGATAAAAATTCAAATTTTCTTTGGCTTCAGAATTAGTTTTGTATCACTTTTTGGTGTATCACTTATTAGCGTTTATAGAATTTTTACACATAAGTGAACAATTACAAAACCTAACCTATAAAGTTGTATGTACACATAATAATTGATAACGATAATTAAGAACAAATTGTTTGTTGTAGGCTTTAAGTATAATCGGAGATCAGCGAAATAAGGAGGCTGCGGAAAAGAAAGCAAGAGAAAAGGAATTGCTAAAAGTTTCTATTAAAAAAGAAGATGTTGATCTCATTGTAAGATATTTATGATAATTATTAGTAACATTTGCCTTGTAACTGGCTAATTTATTAATTATACTTCGAAAGTATCTCACTAAGCTGTTCAACTGAAACATTCATTTTTATTCTAGATGAAAGAAATGGAAATAAGCAGAAATGTAGCAGAACAAACACTCAGGGAACATGGAGGGAATGTTGTGGATGCATTAATTACATTAACAAATTGACTGTACAGTACGAATTTCAAGCAAATATTCATATGTCTCAATTTTATTGCAAATTATATGGACTTAGGAATTGTTATGACTTTGGGTTGTTAATAATTTATTCATATATATTACAAAATATACTCTAAGTGATTCTGTATATTCTTTTTTTTTTTTTATTATTCTTTTACCTGTAAATACCATTTATTAATGATATATTAATGAAAATGTATAAAGGGGTATGTTAAATCTCGTGAAAAAATAATTGAAGCTCTGATTATGTGTTATCTGGGTGTTACCTCTTGATAAGATTGTAGCCTTTATATGTGCAAGATGTGCTTAATGTTTTAGTTTAAATCAACGTATTTACCTGTTTGCAAAAGGTCCGACGATTTATAGTATATGGAATCTTTTCAAGTATTAATAAGATCTGAAGAATTATACAAAATCATGGTGTGATAAAGTTTGATAGTTGAAAATTGATCATGTGAAACGAATTGTAAATTTCTTATTCAAACGATGATGTGACATTAGTACACCTTACGTACATTTGCAAATTTTTCACTGCACGGATTTTTCTTTTTTTGTAACTAAAATGTTCACAGCGAATTATTTATATAATTATACAGGTGTGTATTTTGGATTTTATTTTTTTTATGCGTTCTCATTATTTATTACATCTGTGACAACGAAATATTTTTTAATAGAGCAAAGCACTTTCTCGCTTATAGCGAACGATTCTTCAGACACTGAAAATAAAAATCCTAACGTGAACGATAAACGCAGAGGTAAGATCATTAAAATACTATGAAAATCAAAGTTTCAGATTCATTTTACTTTTACATTTTACCTGCGGCAATTCATCTTCATGCTGCTGCAAATACCATGATTGTAATTTTTATCGGTAAGTTTATTTCTTTCGTATAAGTATATTGCACGCTCTATGGGACACTTTCAACTAATGTGAACTGATTTATCCTTGCAGGAATAAAGGTTGGAATATGATTACAGCTACGCAAATGATCATTTTTCTATTATTCGTATTCGGTATCTTTTTTGCGATTTTAATATATTGCAAAACCTGTACCAGGTACGAGTCACGTTCTAGTAGTTCAATTCTAGTAGAATATCGATTCTCTAAAATTTAGAGTTTATAATGCCAGCTATCTGCTTGGTTATTGTAAACAAAATTAAAAAAGTGTGAATTAGCAGTGCTTGTTCGTACTGTTCTCATACATATGATACCTATAACTATCGTTAATAAGACTTTACAGGGGATCTAGTGCAAGATATTCAGAGCACAATGCATATCCAAGTGAACGCAGTACCAGTGTAGACTCCAGGCCGTATTCCTACTCGATTTATGAATCCGCGGACAGACCACCACCTTACAACGAGGCTTGCAACGCTCCACCACTTTATGAATCTCCTTTCAATACAGTATGTTCACTTCTACTTCAATAATCGCACTAGAAGCAAACAAGTGACGACAAAAAATAAAATATTGCGAATGCCTGGTATAATAATCGTTATGATCACTTGTATTATCTTTTACTTATTATCTGGTAATGACAGATAAAACTCTAGCTGTATTGTGCAACATATCATACCACGTTCAATTGTATTTTTTCAGGTATCTATGCTTGAAGCACCACCAGTTTATCCAGAAACCCCCAAGGCGTCTGAACGGGTATCGCATTCGATTAATCAAACATTTCCGATTACGAATCACATTTAATAAAGTATTTATATATATGTGTGTCCCCGCGAATCTATTTTTAATCTAAATTAATAAATAAATATAAGGATAAGATTAGCAAAGAAAATCTCTGAATCTAAAACAAGAAATAAAAGTAATTTTTATGAAAATCTATATATACTGCTGTTATTTTCTATCTCATTAATTCCTGTTATATGCTTTAACTCGTTGGAATACTTTGAGAAACACATCATGCGTTTATTGTTAAATTGGCAAGATGTCGGGGATAATGAAAATCACGTAAAATTCTCATGATTATATAATGAAAATGTCATTTATTTGATGTGGTGCAATGACTTAAAGTAAATGGAAAAATGAACGTTTGTATGAGCTGGGTTCTATGAACAGCAGTCATGTACTTCGAAAAGCTACCACTGCTGAACTATTCATTACAAAAAGCTTCTGTTTCGTTTTATTTTTCCTTTTTTTCTTCTCTTATCTTCGGGTTTAAATGCAATATACAACGGAAGTGTATCAGACAGCAGCGCAGTAGTAGCTAGTGCGACACGACATGCTGATTTTCATGATGAGGTAACACTTGTCTTACTTGTACTTAGTTTATCAAATTATCCAGTCATACGCTCATGCAGATTGGTTCAAAAAGAATTGCATCTAATATTTCTCGAACTGTCGTACGGTATTAATATTTAGTTTCTTCGTTTTTTTAGGAAAAAGACATTCAACATTACGAGTTTTCATGAGATATTTTTTTTTTTCGCCGCACAGTCCCAAAGATAGAACATGGGTAGTAGAATGGACGTAGACAATTTTTTCGTTCCGTTTTTGACATTTTTAAAATCTGAGCGAGCACACACACGGCCAAAATCTGTTCCTTAAACCGCTTACATGTTTCATTTTGTCATTACACGTTTCTTTTCTCTTTTTTTCTTTGTTTTCTTCCTTTCATTTTTGTTCTTTTCTCCGTTTTGTCGTTTCATCTTTGTAAGCCCTAACGATCTACTACGACTGAAATAAACATCGTGTAAAAAACGGTGGAAAAACCTTCCCTAACTATGTTTCCATAGGAGTTTTCTTTTCCCTTTTAATCTCGACAGATATACATTACGGCACCGCGACGTGCGATGGCGACACAGGCAAAATGCATGTACGTGTCGAGATCAAAAACGAGATACACATATACAATCTAATCGTATTAATTTGTCGTAATTACATTACATTTACTTAAAGCATTGCTAGTGTGTTTCAAGGAACATGAGTTTAGCACAGTCTGTAAAATAGAATAAATTATAGTTGGTTATTGTACCCTTCATTAAAAGTATGGTTCCGTTTCGGTTCAGTTCTTATAAAATACAGTAGATATGTACAGTAAAAACCTTAAAATCGAAAGGGACGCTAGATTTGGGACTGTCCGGATATAGCGACCGTTTCCTTAAAAGATAAATTCACTGGCTGCCAGGATCGTCAGAAAGTTCTAGAAAGGTTGTGATACAATTGCGGTTAATTACAGTGGTCTTATCACAGAACATGTATGGCATTAAATCTTCGATATCATTACTCCTTTGTAATGGTAGGTATTTATATCTCGTATTTAAAACGTTCGGTAAAGCTAGGTCGGAGGATCAGGAAGCCAGTACGGTACTAAATGATGATTATTGTTTTGCGTATTCTGTCGGTTGCCCATAATTCAGATCATTGACCACACAATATTTCGCGATTTCAATAATTAATTACACAAAAAACGATTAATATTCTCGTACTATATAATTGACTAACTTTTTTTATTTATACAATTTCGTTTAGTTCTTTTTTTGTTTTTCTCATTTCCTGTTCGCTTTTTTTATCTTTTTTGTATCTAGTTAACGCGTGTCATCGACTTCGTTCTTCTGCTTTTCTTTTCCTTCGTATGTTTTTTTTTTTCTCACCTCGTTTAATGCGACTCTGACCAACATCTCTAGTTGATACATGTATCCTGCGCGCACGAGTACGATAGACATTTCAATAAGAATCAACATAAAATTCGATAAATTATGGACAACCCTAAATTAGCTACTATGCAATACTCGAGAAAACAAAACAAACTGTGCCTAGAGATAAAGGGGGGATGTGGGGAGGGCTAAGGAGGGAGAGAAAAAGGCCGCGTAATAGGAAGGGGACGTAGGGCGGTATCTGCAGACAAAAAATATACAAAAATACGGGGCACAGATTGCGTAGCATTAATAGTAATCATAGTAGTAGTCGTACATGTTGAGAGAAAGAGATCATAAAAAACACTAACTAGAATCATTTTTTCTCCGTTCTTGGAAGAATTCGACGTTTTCTCATTTTTTCCTTCATATTTGTTTTCCATTTAAAACTAAAAATCACTATCGGTAATAAACATATCTTATTTATTCTTGCTTGTCGCATACGCGACGAACAAGCGTGGGACATCTCGTTTGATCCGTTTTTTTTCATTTTTCTTTCGTCAAAGGAACAAAATCTTTCTTTTTTTTTCTTTCTTTCTTTCCAAATGTCTGGTCGACGTCTATCACAACTCTCTTCCCTCATGTGTCACGTGTCCCTTTTTCTTCGCGTGTGAGCCTGTGTTGCGTAGCAATGTTTCAGCGAGTTTCAATCTCGCCTTGGTCCTCTGGCTGCTTTTATTGATGCTTTTCAATAATATATAGATGGTTCGCGTGCTTCTCCAAGCTATTCCTCCTGTTGTACGAATGAAAGCAAATCCATGCGAGACCCTAATGATGCGCATTGACAAATCGCTGACCATGATGTTTGGTTCCGTGTCGAAGGATGAAAAACACGTTTGTTTTTTTTTTCTGACGCACGAGAACCCTTTACGTTAACGCACAATGCAAAGTACCAAGAAATTCCGTCCAAACCGGTTGGAACAAATATATAGTGCTTTACTCGTTTCGAGGTTATTTTCCATACGGTGTATACACGTGCTTTCTTTTCCCTTTCTTTGTGTGATAGAGGCTTCTTAAACGTCGACGACATCACCGAATTACAACAAAGTCTATAGCCGTGGGTTTTTTTTAAATTGCTTTATAAAACCCGCTGCTTTCGAACCGGCGACACCTTTCGTGTCTTCCTTGAACGATACCATTTAAATCGCGGTCGAAAACCATGAAGACCAGTTCCCGCCGCGGTTCCTTCTCAAGTGGACCAGAGGATGGCGCACTAGGAAACATTTATTTAGCACTACTTGTATCACTGTACACAAAAAAGTCATGAGGGATGCAGAATAGGCGGGGGCGATGTGGAGGTCGTGCCCGGAGTCAGCGGTGACTGTTTTCAGCTCTGTTTCACCCGCTTCCTGGGCGGTCCGATCGGTGGAATTTGTTGGGTGGCCAACGCCCGAAACGCTTCCGCTATGAGATGCGGATGTGAGTTCACCATCGACTTAAAACCCGCTGTGTCCATCACATCCGTCGCGTGTCTGAAATACAAATGGAACAAAATTGATCGAAACACGTTTCGTTGTTTTCTATTTCCATATGAATATATCAGCTGTTTTATTACTGATGTAATCTGTTTTACTGACAGATACAACGTGTGCCTGATTTAACCTCGTTTCTCGAATTTAAATATTTATCTCTATTCTTTCTTGTCTTTCTTCGAGAAGAATACTTACGTATTAATAAAATCTATGGCTTGTGCCTTCAGTTGATCAGCGCTATGCAGGTCAGCGAGGATTAGGATGTCGGCCGCGTTCTCGATCGCTAAACTCGTGCACAACGCTTCCTCGCACATAACCTTCAACCTTTCTAACGCGTATTTGTCTGCCGCGGCTAGCAGATCGTCCGCCATCTTTTCCAAATTCGCCGCCTTTCCGGTATATATGAATCGCAGCATCTCTCGTAACACTTCGTGGTCCACGTCGGTGATGTCTACGCGATTCTGCTTCCTTTCCTCCATCTCGTGCTCGAACATCGCCGAGAAAACGGGACTTCGCGCTAAACGATAAAATTGTACAATAGGTGTGATCATCGAGATTCTTCTTTTTTCCCTTTAAGGAATTTGAAATAGAAAAGCTGGAGCACGCGGTTAACCTTAAAGTTAAGCGAGGGGAAATGCAGTTTTTCGATCAAAATCGAACATAATTTGTAAATTTAATTATATTACATCGAGTTTTCATTTACCTGCAAGAATGGCTTTGTGCGCCTGAAATTCCCTCCCACACACTGTCAGCGTGACGTCGCTAAATTTTTGGTTTTCAAACAAAAGCCCAAGGTCATCCGGCAATCGACACTCTGGAACTTTGAATTGTATAGTATTACTTTGTCCGGAAATGTTCACGCTGTCCGCCACTACGCTGACCTGTAACATTTTGACGAATTACAGACACTGCACAATGTAAACACCATTAGAAGGTCGTACAAATATTAAGTATGTAACATACAAAGGTATATACCTCACAGAATATCGTGAGTTTATCGTCGGGCAAGAGTCCATTGGCTTCGTCCAAAAGGAAATCTCTCCTAATGAACTTCTTGAATCCCCAATCTTTACCTTGGACGAACCTATAAGCACGTTGGCTCTCTGAAAGCATAAAACAACCACTGTTACCATATTTTCATCGATGCAATCTTTTTTTTTTCTATTTAAAGAAATTGAAATTAGCATGGATTTTCCGTGTTCTTTCCAAGCCCTTTGAACTTCTCGCAAAATTCCACGGTAAAAACTGACACTTGGGAGCCGCCATATTTAATGGCGTCCTTACACTGTTTACTTATACGACATACGGATACATCAAATAGGTTATGTGATATATTATATAAATTTTCGATAACGATGCAGATGTATACGAATTGATAATACTAATAACAAATGGAACAGGATCTTTCAGTGTTGATATAATTATGTAAAACTCCATCCACGATTAGAGTGTCAATGTAAAATCTTTAAAATACCCTGCATTGCATCCGTTTCACACGTGTACGGCAACTTACCCATTGCTTTGGTTTCTTCTCTTTTGGCATTAAGAATAGAAAATTTGAACTTTGCTCTGACTTCGGATTTGTTGCACGAAACGAGAAGGAGATATAGAGACAGGTAGTCTTTGCTCTCCTCATCCAGACCCTTAGGATTCACTCTTAGGCACCTAAAATCAATTACCGCTAATGTAAATTCGCTTAATGCGGCTTCCCAGTCCTTCCATACGTGATATACTATTTGCTTTTTATTTACAACAAAATATAGTAAAGTATTATTTAAAAATATAACAAATGGTTTTTTTACTTCTGAAATACCTTAACACATTATAAGCAATCGTATACGAATATGTTTGAAACATGCATTTGCAAAATACTTTTATTAATAATTTAATTAACAATCGTAACAATGTTTGCTATAATTGGTAATTAAATTACTAGTCTATTCTAAACAGATTGAATAAAAGAATTTTGTTAATAAAAGAAAACAGGAAGTAGGAGATACACTTGTGCTCAGTTAAATTGGAAAAAATTAGGTCTGCTCGTTTGAATTTTCGCGAGCAGAATAACGTTTTGATTCCAGAAATTGGCTCTCGAACAGTTCGATGAAGAAAGAGAATAGAGTGAGATAAACGTAGTGCGTCAAGGAGTAACGGTCGAGAACCGACACTTGACAAAGATACCAGCTGTGTTGCAATCAATTATCATCCAATACCAAAAAATTCAGCCTATCTTTCTGAAAATATTATCAATGAATTGGTGAAATTCTGCCAATGAAAATAAGCCCAAACACGACATAAATCGGACTAATTTTACCAGTCGTCAATTTAAATATCCAAGATGGCGACGATCAGGTGAGCAATTTTTAAATGTGCTTCTAAAATTGATTACTATTAAAGACTAGTCCGATTCATGTCGTGTTTGGGTTCATTTTCATCAGGAGAAACTCATTAAACCACTGATATAATTTTCATAAAGATTAGATGAAAATTATAGAAACTAAAATTTTGAATATTGACTGATTCATTGCAACCCAGACGTCTTCCTTTCAAGTGCTGCGTCTCGCTTACTCTCTCTATGTCTATTCACTTTCCTTATCGATGTACTTAAGGCTTGCTGAGCTCGAGGCAGTGACTGGTGAGAAAAGAGTGGGGATGGTTCGTTTCAATTTAACCGAGCATGGGTGTATGAAGTGTTGTGAAACCCTCTTAATTAAAGACGTAGTACTACGTGCTTCATAGCATGGCCAAATTGAAGTATAATATCGCGTAACTAGTTTTATCTAACGTGAGATAATGGACGTTTAAACGTTGAACGTAGTGGTGTGTGTGATCAGCACGTATCACGTCTTTTATAATTCGCTCGAAAAAAACTCAATGTTATGTTTCTCATTGTATAATCGCTGTACATTTCAAATTTAGCGTTTAACTCAATACTAAAACGAGTACATAGTACTACGAACAAAATTTTAACCATCATTTTTATTTTACGAAAAAGAGAAAGAAGAAATAAAGCTAACAAGTGAAAAAAAGGAATAAAAAGTTTTAAGTTGGTGAAAAAAATTAATCTAGGTGGTAATAGGGGGTGCTACAATATCAGACATAATTACGTTACGCTAGAGGATTACCTGTGTGCGAACGTAACGGTAAAAGGGGTCCACAAAAAAAAAGCGGCTTAAAGAGAGGGTTTGGTATGCAATGCAAAGAATCTTAAACAATTTTGCCCGGATAGAGAATTTTCTACGATGGAATTCAAAAAGCGAAATTCTTCGGACTCGTGTCGCGGCGGCTGACAAACGGGTATAATCTTCCGCATCTTACCATTTTAATTTATCGTTGGCCCCTGCTGAGAAGGTGGACGACTTTAGCACTTCTCCCATTTCCTCCCGGCAAAAGCTGAAGTTATTTATCGTCCACATGTAGCTGAACTTAACCACCTTCACCTGTGCACATAAGACCTTCAAATGCAACACCACGTCAGAATACATCCCGTAGAAACTAGCTTAATATATCTACGCTAAAGGACTACGCAAGTATGCGTAAAAATATACATATTTTTATCGATTGGTATTTCTTTAAACTCGAAACAACTAATTTAATCCATAAAAATGTCAGTCATTTTACCTCGAATACAATCTTCTCGTATTCATACGAACTGAACCTAACCTTCGAAACACTGAAAAATTCATAATTACGAATACTTCTTTAAATAACTTCAACAGCGTCTTAACGGTTCTTATATAGTACGAATTTTTGTTTCCACCGTTCGGAAGGCAGACTCGCATCTGAGCTGCACTCTAGCAGTGCGCCATGAACTATGCACTACATGTAGACCAGCCTACCGACCTCTATAAGGAAAAACATGGGAACTAATCGCACGAAAACATCTTCGATATTTCGCAACGAAAATTTTCAATCTCCAACAGAGTTACATGCTCTTCAATATACCTGTCTCTCGAACAAGAGGTATAAAATTACATAGAAATAGTGAAATGATACAGAACGCATATTCCTAGTCACTGCAGGCCATCTAATTCTGCTGTTACAAACGCGCAATCAACAAGCCGCATTGCGGGCTCGGCATAAAAATACAAAACAGAAAAATTACTGTTTTTCGAGCAGCGTGACGAGTCCTCCTCTTATCGCTCCCGATTGGAGAAGACCTTCTTCCATTACGTCGTCTGGCTTTCAGACTATAACGAAACTTGTGAAACACGCTTGTGTGTACGTACATAGGTACACGTGTATGATGTATGTGTTATGTCGAATGGTTTCCTCGTCCTCGGATATATTTGTTCGCTAGTTTCGTCTCGCGTGCCTCCAAGCGGAAAGAAGAGGAAGAAGAAAAGAAGAAGAAAAGGAAAAGAAGACGTGGCGAGAGAAGAAGGAGAGGAAAAAAAAAGAGCTAACAGAAGTTCTTTTTGAGAGGAACGTCGAAGGTTCCTACGACTAAATTGATCGTAGCCTTGAAGTAGCGCGCAGACGAGCCGCGAGAAGTACTACAAGTACGGTAGGCACGTGTCAGAGAGAGATAGAGCGATAAAGCAGCCAGGGTCGAATTGAACTTATATCACTTACGTAATTGCCTTGAAAAAAACGCGCAGAAAAAAGGATTTAACCTTTGTGGCGGTTCGTTCTGATGCACACGTTCCACGGCTTGGTTAAATTATGCATCGACAATTCGACGATAATACTGTTAATGGCGTCTTGGTAAGAGGAGGAGTGGGGAGAGGGAGGTTATTTTAAAAAAAATTTGATTTTTACGATTCGGATAGAAAGTTGTCTCGATGTCCTTCGAATTTTGCATGGTAAATGTTAATCGATACACTTTTTGAAATTAAATTTTTCCTTCTTATTTGGAATGTTTTTTAATTTTTTTTCTTTTCTTTTTTTTTTGAGGTTATAAGGAAATGTAGAAGATAAAGGTTGAACTCTGCGTGTGTGTGTCTGTGTTGTGTACACACAGTGATGCAGGAATTAGAATGAAACCTGTGGGTTTAATACCTCGTTCTGCTCGTTATGAAATAAGTTACTTAATGGAAAATTGCATTCCAGAAGGTTCAAATGTTTCGATTCATCTTTAGGAATTTAGGTGGGCGTCGATTATGACGAGCATGGTGCATGCAGCAGCAGTAACAGAAGGCCAGTTACTGTGAATTTTGTAGCTAATAGAGTTTGAAGTATGGCGGATTTTCAAGTATACGCATTTTCAATGGTAATAATTTTTCAATTTTATTTTTCTCATAAAATTACAAAATTGAATTCTTCTCGTATCTTGAAGAATGAACCACTTAGAAAATAAAATCCTATTTCCCAACGATTACACAATCTGCCACGAAAACGAGATTCAAGCAGCAACGTGGATAAGTATCAATTGCATAACGCGTACAACGGAAGAAAGGTGGCGAGCGATACATACTCGACGATCGGACACCTCCTTTCCGCTCTGAAACGTGACGAGGCGTGCGTCCACACTTCCGCTCGATATCGATTCGAACGAGAATCGTCAACGTTTCGCAAGCAGTATCTTAAAATTATTCGCGATTCACTAGGAAGCGATAAAACTCGTCTATTATTAAGTATGAGAAGTTCTCTAAATTATCGCCAACATATCAAACAGAGCTGAAAATTTAATTTTCAGCCTTTTATATACAAAAAAATCGATTTTTCATACTTTCAAATTGGATTCCCCTTCGTTTTCAAAATTTTAAAATACAGAGCTCAAAATTGTTGCCTTCAATTAACAGTAGATGGCACGATATGTTCATAAAAAAATCTAACAATCAATTTTTTATACTTTCAAATCGGATTTCCCCCTTTTTCGAAAATTTCTAATAAAACATGGTAAATCGAACGTTTTTATAATCTGGCTCCAGGAACATTTCTGTTGCATATCGATATCACAGCTGAAAATTATTATTTTCAGTTACATTCAAGAAGAAAAAAAATCTAAAGAAAAAAATGGATGTCGAAACCTGAGTGGAAAGCATGGGCAGGACAGAGATACGCTTAGAAGAGGAGGAAGAGGAAGAAGAAGAAGAAGAAGCCGAGGTCGAGCCCCCACGAGTCAACGATCCTTGACGTCACGCGTGTGCACGACCTTGGCGAACGAAGCCGAGCCCGGAGCCAAATCTATTTGTCTAGTTCGCCTTCTGCTCGACGTGGCCCTTATCTCGATCCGCGTTATGGCCTCTGTCACAAGAGAGCGTGTGGCCTCTCTCTTCGTCGTAGAGCCCTTGAAGAGTCATTTCGAACCGGAGAGTCCAGTGAAATTTTCTTATGGAACCTGTCGTTGCGCAAGTCGCATTCATGAGACGTACACTGCACACTCTGGCTCATAAGTGTTTGTCCATCCATTTATTCACAATGTTCTTTATTACTTAAACGAGCAACATTCTTTAATCAGTTTCTAAGAAAAACGTCAAGAATGTAAATTGTTCTGTAAACGTTCTATCTGAAGAAGTATAATTCTTTTGCAAAAATTTATCAAAGTCTTTAAGTAAAGAACAGAATGTGAATAGGCAAATACTTATACGAGCAGGCTGCGGATGTTTATGCAATTATGAGATATGAAAATATGCAAAATACACGAGAGTAACGTTAGAATCTGTTGAGGTAAACAAGAACACTAATCCATGGATAAATGTACCATAGTAATGTTGCTCTTATGTACTTTTGCATATTTTCATATCTTATGATTGCATAAGCATCCGCAGTCTACTTAGGAGTGATAGTGTAGATCATTTATCATGAGAATACACGGTTTCATAGGATAGTTTATTATCTGATAGTTGAGAATATAAAGCACTTTTTAAAGGAAACCAGCTTTTAACTATTCACTAGTGTTAGCCTCAGTTACTGATACAAAGTTTCTTGTCTCTCTGCAATAAATGAGAACAAGAACACTGACATATTACTTAATCAAATTAACAGTTCAGTCATTTTTCAACTAATTAGTGAAATGAAAGAGACTGTTTTTCTTTCTCTTGGAAATATCTTGCAATAATTGCACCACTTGTACCACAAAAAAAGTGCAGATCAGTAACAGTAAATTAAACATTAAAATGAATAAAATTCTGGTATTGTATATCTTTTTAAATGAAGCTATTTCTACAATTTTTCCTAACATAAAATTACACAATACCAATCTTTTCATCCTTCTGGTGTTTAATTTAAAGGCAATACCTAGATTGAAATGATTCAAACAATTCTCTGAAATCCCGTTCGATCAAACAACAGAAACAGAGTCTCTGAGAACTGGTAGCAATGAAACAGTCTGGCACGGTGTGACACGGGGTCACCGTTCGATTTCCCTTAATCCGGCAGTAGAACAGTGTGAGCCGCAACGGGAAAGAAAGAAAAGCTAACAAGCGTCGAGAGAGAGAATGGAAATAATCGATTTCAA
The DNA here is from genome assembly GCF_001263275.1 of Habropoda laboriosa. Taxonomy (NCBI): domain Eukaryota; kingdom Metazoa; phylum Arthropoda; class Insecta; order Hymenoptera; family Apidae; genus Habropoda; species Habropoda laboriosa. The sequence continues at coordinate 418,942 of NW_017100832.1, forward strand.
TGGACGATTATCGATATATCCACGCGGTAAATCAACACGTAGCGTGAAACGTTGATTCGTTTCGAAATCGATGAAATTCTCCTTCGAGATTATATATGTATATATGTATTAACGTCTGTGTTTTCGTAGGAATAGGAAAATTCATGGTGAAAAACGGACGCGAAACGGTGAAAGAGAAAATCTGCACGTTTGAAAAGACGCGAAGGAATCGATGCATAAAGAGGGAAGCGTGAGAAATGCCGGCACAACGACCCTGGAGATGAAGTGAAAGTCTCGTCTCTCTCAACCTCCGTCTTTCTTCTCCCTTGATCGCCGCCGCCTTTTTCGTTGGAAACAATGCGCGGCTACTGTGGCACAGGGTAGGAGAAATTAACGCGTCCAGAACCGTGGGAAAACGAGGAATTTCCGCGGAAGTTTGCGCTCGAAATGGAACTATTTTTGGGTGAAATCGGAGCGCTGATTTTCTGGTCCATAAGTGTGTCCAAGATTTTTCAATGCAAGTTAGAAAAGTTGGAAAAATTAAAAAAGTTAACAAAGTTAAAGTTAAAAATATTTAAAAAGTTGACAAAGTTCGAAAAGTAACAGAAAAATACAATTTTTTTTGTAAATTGGTCAAAAATGCAAAAATTTTTGTCAGATCGGCGTAAAAATTGTATTATTTTTTTTCATATGCTGTAGAATTTTAGTAATTAGTTTACGCGTGCTTCGAGATAAAAAAGGTTAAAAATCGTCGAGTTAGAGCATTGACAAAAAAAAAATTAATTTCTCTCTCTTGAAATTAGTGAAATTATTTTGATACAGGAGTATCTTAAGAAAAGAAATCCTTTAAAAAAGTCATTACTGACTTATGCAGAATAATGCTTGACAACAGTGTATTTGCCCATTATTCCATAAAACAGCGACTAGTATTTCTTTCCATCTCTATTAACGATCGAACAACCTGTAATTGCGCAAGAACTTGATCGAAACAACAACGAGCTAGTCTTTCCTTTGTTACACGTCGATATCTTAAAGAAGAAGCGACGTTTTGCTCGCTCAAGTCACGCCACGATGTACTCGAAGGTAGCAATCGATAATGTACAGAGATTAAGGACGCTTTAATGAGCGTTAGAGACGTTTCTTGATGCATGGGTCATCTGTGACCCACGATAGTCAAGATTTACCTTCGATTTATAGCTTTGATGTTTAATAATACGGCGAATTTTAACATCCGAAATGAAATCCAATCGTATTTCTCTGTTTAAAGTGAAAGCTGTATTAAAACAGCTTATTAAATAGTATTTTACAATTTTCTTATTTACCAAGTACTTCAATCTTCAATTATTACATTACTCTGTTCTAAAATGGAACATTTTATCAAATTTGACTCTTCAATTTTTCTGTAATAAAAAGCGATCAAATCTCGAACCTCCACGTTTCTTCATCTAAAAAATTCAACACTTTGTCAACATACGCTACCTCTCTATTCTCCAAATTTACATCTCTAAATTCCTACAACATTCAAATCTCAATTGTTCTCAATTTTCGAGAATCCAAATTTCCTAGAAAATCTGTCAAATTCGTTAAATCTAAATTCTAAATTAAACATCTCCAATTTCTCACCCAATTCTACTCGTCAACTGTTCCATTTTCCAAGCGCCCAAATCTTCCGCTATAAATAGTTCCTCGATCTACCACTAGGTGGGACATATTATTTTTTCGTTCGAAACCGATTAAAAAAAAGTTTCGTTTCTTTTCTTTTCTCTTCGTCGAACGATCGATCATAGATCGAAATATTCAAGGCTGTCCAACTGAAATTCCTCTGCTCGTATGTCTAGACACGACCGAACAGCTGAAAACAGCTCACGTGGTAAGCGCACCGGGTTCGATGATCCTCACTTCGGCGTGACCTTCGCTGGCTATCTCACAGGTTCAATGCACGCTTGTTGTACGTGTAATCTCGTAACCAGTTACATCTTACCGCGCCTCGGAAAATCTCTTCCTTCGCCGGTTGCTCGTGAAACTCTCGCGACCTTTTCTTTTACGATCTTCTTCCTCCCCCGAGG
>NW_017100832.1:421020-444442 GCF_001263275.1 Habropoda laboriosa
CTCTCGTCGAACGTCGATGGGAATTTCACGATTCTTCGACATTTTTTATGAATTTTGTAAATTTTTTAAAAGAGAATTTTGAGAATCTAGATCGAAATAATGGAAGCATCGTTGAATTTTTGACGAGTTATTCTTGGATCGAGATACTTGGTAATTAGTTAGATAGCACGTGATTTACGATGCAGACAATTGATAAAATAATCGTCAGGCGAATAAAGATAGGAGGAGATAAGTTGAGATCGAAAAGTCGATTTTCTTACAATTACTTTAACATCAACAACATAATGTAACTTTAAACTCAGAAAAGAAGTCCAGAAGATAGAATAAATCCAAGGAAATAGAAATCTATAAGGAAACGTAAAAGTTACAAAATCTAGAAATTCTACATTATTCCCTTCAAAAAATTTGTTTTCTTAAAAATACATTTTTCAAAGCCAATCAATTTAAAAAAATTTGTGGCACTTTTCCCAAAGCTTTTCCATTGCTCTAACGCAAACAAAGGAAACAGATTTACCGTTTAGACCTCAGAAAAGCAAAGTGAAAAATACAAAGAACCCAAAGAGTCAAAAATCTGTAAAAAAAAGCTTAGAAATCCCCAAATGCACAAAAAGGGGATTCTCGGAATTGAACATTTTTCAGAAACAACGACTTCCCATCGATCTAACTTTCAAACTCAGAAAAAGAAAAATCTACAAAGAACCTAGAAATCCCAAAATCCACAAAAAAGGGGATTTCCAAAGAACTAAACAATTCACTCTCCAGAAACAATCTTAAAAAACGATCCAAACAATTCTTAACGCTTTTCTCAAAGATTTTCCATTATTTCGACCCTGAAAAAAGATCAATTTCCTTAAAAGTACATTTTCAGAAGTCGATCGATTTAAGAAACGATTCAAACGATTCCCGGACACTTTTCCCAAAGATCTTCCCCGTTCTGACGTGCGGAACGAAGGCACGAGTCACGATCGAGAGCATCGATAGAGGAAAACAAGGGTATTCTCGCGGTATCTCGTGTCCAACCGGTTGTGGATCGGGGCAGCATTATTTTCCCAATCTAATTCCGTATCCTCCACGTAATAGTACGTGTTGGCAGCGATCCAAGTCTGCCTACACGTTTGATTGATCCCCTCGAATGCGAGTTCATGTGTATTCCTTTCGTTAACCGCGATCACGTGATCTGCACAGTGACCCTCTCTCTACACGATTACGTCAGATTTGCACCAACGACAAAGCCTGTGTGGCAGAGCTTGCGAGATTCGAATGGTAATTGGACCAGAGGAAATGCATACATTAGATACGTGGACGTGAATTTATCGGATCCTTGTTTTCTGCGAAAAGTGGATTAAAAAGAAAGAAGGGAATGTGGAGTAGATGATTTCGGAGATGAAATGTTGCGACGTTGTTCTTTAGTATTTCTTGCATAAACGTAGAATTTCAGAAATGTGTAAGAATTGGTGGAGTAAATTTTCTTAATTTTTTACTTTGATAATTTTGGCTTCATTTAACTTTTTATAATTTATTGCGATAGAATGGAAGGCAACTGTTTAAAAATTGACTAAAACGTGCGTAAATCAGATATTTTTGCAATCCGAAGTGTGACAAAGAGGAGAATTTAATTTCTCCGAGAAATTACCGTTTAATCGGACAAATTTTCGATTCACCGTCAAGTGTTATCAATTACCCACAATCAGAAAGCTCCCTTATAAAAGCTTCGTTCTTAAGATGAAAATTGGAGCGTACAAAAGCATCGATAAACATTACACTTTCTGAAATAAATTAGAATTTTTCACTCTTCCACAAAATTCTATCAAAATTCAATCTCTAAATCGTTGTCAATATTTCTCTAGCCAACGACACAAATCAACCATTGTCTATCCAACGGTCTAAAAAACTTACAACCCTACAAACTATTCAAGGAAACCTTAAAATCAAGCTTGCAAAAAAAGCTGCAAAATAAATCTTCCAAAAGAAAAGGAAAATTCCAGAAGCGAATTTCTCAGCGATGGAAAAGAGAAAGGTCCTTTCGTCGCAAGCTTGCAAGCCCTAAAACCAAGCTTGCAAAAAAAACTGCAAAAAGAAATCTTCCAAAAGAAAAGAAAAGGAAAATTTCAGAAGCGAATTTCTCAGCGATGAAAAAGAAAAAGGTCCTTTCGTCGCAAGCCCTAAAATCAAGCTTGCAAAAAAAAAAACTGCAAAAAGAAATCTTCCAAAAAAAAGAAGAAAAGGAAAATTTCAGAAGCAAATTTCTCAGCGATGAAAAAGAGAAAGGTCCTTTCGTCGCAACTGATGGAATTTCACGCCTCGACACTGACCAAGGACAGTCGAAACGGGGGCAAAAAGAGAAGAAAAAAAGAAAGAGAGAGAGAGAGAGAGAAAAGGAACGAAGTGGACGGGTTACCACCCGCCGATCTCTAGAATACTGTTAATCGGGGCCCGGGTACTGTTAAACTAGCCGAGGTGGGAGAAGAATATCGATATGATTCGTTCGTTTCCTAGGAACGAGGCAAACGAGGAGCCAGAAAGAAGGTGTACCACCGGGTCGATGGCCTCACAGAGTCGTTCAACCCGCCGATCATCGTCCATAATCGTCCTTGAGTCATGAAGTTTCACGAAGGAGATAGGTCAAAGATCGGTAGCTGGTTTGACCATTGCCTAAGGAAACCGTCCTCCGCGTGTCCGTTAGTTTAACGCTCTCGCTCTTCTAAACGGAACGATAAATCTACGACAATCTTCGTTCACGATCTCTTTTGAATCGTGTGCCTCTGAGGGCAATTTAGGTTGACCACTGCGCCGAATTTTCGTCTTTCCTTCGAGGGAGCCAATTTTAAGTAAGACAGCCGTTAGAAACGAACGAGAATTTTTAAGGATTTGTCGAAATGTTTGGGGTCGTCAGACTTTTTCTGGTATTCAGATGATATAGTGTTTTTATAAAAATAAAAAGAAAATATTGAGAAAGAAATGTAGAGAAATGTTTCCATTTAAATTGTTAACTGGAGGTTTTATTGGAAAATTTCTAGTTATCGGACTTCTTGAGATATTCAGATGAAACTTTTTAGAAAAATAAGAAGAAAATATTGAGAAAGAAATTTGGTAGCAATTATTGATTTTGAACAGAAGCATTGCCCTTTAACTTGTTAACTGGGCCAGACGAATTAACTCGTCGTTGGTTCATCAATACTTAAAACACAATAGTTTCTTTACCGAGGAACTCTTCACTTTTAACCCTTTCGGCGCATTTTCACCGTAATTTACCACTTTGCACTCCAATCGCGCTTTTATGGCGGCACGCGTTAATTACTTTGGAGAACTTTAAAGTGTAACATTCAGGTTTTTCTATTTTATCAAAATAATGCAAATTAACGTAAGAAATAGAGATAAGTAAATGCATAAATATTAAAAATCCTCTTTTACAAAACGAAACTTTGGGTTTTCAGAAGTTTCACTATTAATCTTATCGAAAAATGCTTCGAGTGTAAAGGGTTAATCCTTAATTTTTTACCTTTGCACACTCCCACCTTAATTAGATAAGTAAAAATTTCAAAATAACGCGGTCGAAAGAAAATTTTGCGACCACGATTGTTCCCTATTAAAATCTATCGCAGGGAAAGGGTTAATCGCACCAAAATGATGTAACTAATCTTCAATGACAAACTAAAGAAATTTCATTTCCATTTAACAGGCGAGCTCGCAGCGAACAATTCTTCCCTCAAAAAAGGGAAGATCGAGAAAGGGTTAAAGAGGAAGAGACGAAGCGTGTGCGTTCGGGATCGGAGAAGAGATGGTAAATCGAGTTGGTTCTAAGCGTTGAAATAATTCATAAACGGGAGAGGAGAGACTTCCAACAGTCTATTTCGAGACGAAATAACATTCTGCAGAGGCTCTTAGGTGGAACACACCGGCGGGGATTCACCAGCCATCGGCTATATCGGTGCTCGTAAATTCGTTAAAACGCTCGAATGCCTCTTGAGCGGAAACGGAAGACCTGCAACATTCATCATCGCGCCGACCGTGCTTTTCGGAACAGTTTCTACGCTTCTTTTCTCATTATCAAGAATCGACGCCTGATTGCGGAAACAGAAGCGCGAGCCTCCTCATCCTCCTCTCTCTCGTCTAGTTGGGGATCGTTTAAAATCATTCTGGAAATTGGAGGAATGAGAGATAGAGGAGTTGAAAGGTGGGCTTGATTTGGACAGTTTTCGAATTCAAGGTGTTCAATTGTACTTTTCAAGCTTTCTGGGATGTCGAGCAAAGAGGAGAGAAGCATTGTTGAGATCGAGTGTTGAAGTTGTGCTGTAAGATTAACCCTTTCGTTGTCAAATTGTGTATTTTTTAATTTTTTATTTGGGTGCTAATTAATTATGTTTCGTACAAAAATGTAGATCAATTTTTGTTCGAGAATTCGAAAGTGGGACATATGCGACCCACTGGTCATGGAAGGATTGACACTAGAACTATCGACCGGGTCAAAAATGACCCGTTTCATGGGTCTTCGAAAGTTACCAAAAAATATCGAACAGACTTTGCGACTCGCGATGAAGATTCTATAAAAAATCACACGTGTTTAACAAATGAAAAGATTAGAAACTGAAAAATTAAATATGAATGATAACAAACACTTTGGATATGGAAGAACAGAGATGAATTGAAATGAAGAACCAAAGAAACTGCAAATAAATAAATTAAAAAAACATGTAACAAACACTTCCGCAAAATTAACCTATCCCATCGCAACAAACGCAAACTTGAAATCGCAAATAACCCAACTTCACCACCTAACACACGCCTTAAAATAAACAAATTTTCCTACTCCGACTGTCCAACAATCGCCCAAGCCTCCAACTCCCTGAAAAACGCCAAGGCGGCACTCGGAAAAAAATCGCAAGAAGCAACGTCGAAGAAGAAAGCGAAGAGCGAGCACGACGGGCACAAAGTTCATCGTCTCCCTTGTCGTTTCCGTATAGAAGAAAACAGCGTTCGAACGAGACGACGGAGGAGTAGTAGGAAGGAAGACGAAGAAGAACGGAGGCCCGGTCGACGCCCCCAGGAGTCGTTCAACCCGGCGGTCGTCGACGATCGGCCTTGAATCACCCGTGCCCGTTTACGGGAGCGGCACCGAGCACAGCAAGCAGACCAAGTCGAGGCTTCCGGTAGAGTCCTGGACACGGTGCTCGAGCATGCGCGAGGTAAACGATCGCGGAGATCTCTCTCCTGCGAGAGAATCGAAATCCTCGGGAACCTAACGTCTCTCGAGGTTGTTTACCCTGAAGAAGAAGAAGAAGAGGAAGAAAGAGAGAAGGAAGGAAGAAGAGAGGTTGGCCCTTCTAGCGATCTTATTTTCATCGTGGTTCTCTCGCCTGGCTGGCTTGCTCGTTCGCCAGCTTGAGCGGTGTAATGGAACACGTGCCTCGAGATAACGACGTGGAAATGAAAGGCAACGAGTGATAATGGCTCTGGCATATGGGGCTCTGCGAGCGAGCCAGTCTAGGCGACGGCTCGATGGAAAAATCGAGCAAATGAACGGAGGACTAGGGGAACAGGTGGGGCATTTTCTTCGAATCTGATGAATGAGGAGGATCGGTGAAGGATTGGGAAGGGATATGTGGAGAGGTTATTAATGGATCGGTGGTTTGATTGAGTGGATAAGAGGTTTGATTGATTAGATAAGTGGAAAGTTGGAGGGATGAGTTCTGTGAATTTCAGTGGTGGGAGATTGGGAGGAATTGGGCGAGTTTGAGGAGTGTGGAGGTGGAGAGTGTTAGGTGATGAATTTATTTGTTCTTTTTTTTTTTATTGATGTTTCATGGTTAAATGTAACAGAAAAATGTAATTTGTTATCATTCTTTGGGTGTATTTATTTATTTATTTCCTGTGATGTAAATTTGTTTGTACGAAAAATGACATAGAGAGCAGATAAGTATTGATAGTTGCAAATTGAAAAGATTGAAAAATTAGGTGTAGAAACAATTGTGAACTTTGTGAATGTAGGGCACATATGTGTACAGACGTCTTGAAAAATTTAAGGAAGCCTGAAAACACATCGAAGAAGTTCCTATATTTTTACATAAAATTACAATAATTTCAGAAGCATTTAGATTTCACGATTTTTCGAAGAAAAGAGCTAAGACTTGTAAGCAGCCAGCTAAAAGTAGAGCACATTTTGTGTAATATTTTAAAATTGTAAAATTTTTCATTCAAAGTTTCAATGTCAGGAAGAGAGGACTGAATATTTCCTCGAATTTCCAAAAGTCACACTGTCGATAAATCTCAGATGGCAAGAGAGACTCGGCTGGAAAAACTTCAGGAATGAAGTAAAAACCGTAAACGAAGTGTACCCTAATTGCAACCGGATGATTCGACGATCTCGTCTAAACGGTAATCACGGGAAATTATCACGGTTTGTAGATCAGGATGATGACGAAGACGAGGCTGACACGAACAGTTATAGTTCATGGATCTAATAGGCCTCGGGGATAATAACGTGGAAAATTGCCACAGTCTGTGGATCAAAGAAGCGGCGTGGCTAAGTTTGACTTAGGCAAGAAGACGGGAAATTGTACGTGTGTGTCGGATAAGAAAAACAGTTTGAGAAGTCGCGGATGCTTATGGGTACCATAAACAAGAGGGAAGAGCTACGACAAGTGATGTTGCCATCCTTGGACGAGCTGCCGGTGTTTATCTTCTGGAAGAAGTTATTGCAACATGGACCCTAATTTGCTGGATCTATTAGTTCAAGAACAGTGGAACCTGATTATATATACATGACTGGTTAAAGAAAATTGATCACCATTTCAAAATTTGATCATCTAAATTTGTAACAGAGAGAAAGACAGATTGAGGGTGAATCTTTAATCCTTTGAAAATTCTTTCACTTCGGAGAGAATATTTAAAAACAAAAAGAATCTCTTTAACCCTTTGACACTTCTTTCACTTGGAAGTCAATATTAAAAAAAAAAGAATCCCCTTTAACCCTTTGAAACTTCTTTCACATGGAAGTCGATATTAAAAAAAAAGAAATCTATTCAACCCTTTGAAACTTCCTTCACTTGGAAGTGGATATTCCAAAAAAATCCCTTTAACTCTTTGAAACTTCTTTCACTTGAAAATCAATATCAAAAACAAAAAAATGTCCTTTAACCCTTTGAAACTTCTTTCACTTGCAAGTCAATATCTCACAAAATAAAAAAATTCCACTAAGTTTAATCACTTAAAACATTCACATACGTCCTACTTAAAAATTTAAAGGGTCAAAACGTGTGTGTCATCCTCAGTAAGCTAATCTACCCCAACATAAAACACCCAGAACCCGAATTAATAATACCGTCAATACCCACAGACGTCGATACCAAGATTCGACAATTCCTCACTGAATTTCTACACACTTTAAAATCCAAGTTTCACCGTTACCATCAAACCTAGATCAATCACCATTACCGACCATCGTACGCAGTCTCCGTTCAACGCTTAATCAAAATCGATTCACGATCAATTCCGACGACAAACCGCGTCCGAAAACCTGCAATTCAAGATCCTCGCGATCCTCCCGCGCGCGAGAGGATCAATTGGAAACGTTTCTGCAACGCTTTCTACGCTTTTATCGAGCCCATCGATCGCCGGAGTTACGACAGATTCAGGCGCGCTCGCGCGATTGCTGCACCAGGCTGGCTCTCTGCTGACGAGGCGAAATCGCCGGCGTGCATTACGAAAGTTAACTGGAGCACGAATCGACTTTCGATTCGGTGGCAAGAGAGGCCCCTTGGCGTGCTCCCTGAAAACCGAGAGTTAACTCCTGTGGATACCAACAGCCAGAGAGAAGTTTCTCGCTCGAACCCGCGAGTCCAACTTGCTCCTTTACTCTCTCGCGCAGAGAAACGGGAAGAAAAAGGACGGCGGATCGTAATCTCTTCCCACGAATTCGACCTCGACTAAACTTCTTCTGCGTTACGTAAATAACGGCTTGCTTCGTCTTCTTCTTCATCGAGAAAAAGTGTCTCTCTTCTTCGTCTCAGATGGTAACTCCTCAGATGGTAATAAGATTTTCCTAGCGAGATATATATGAACAGTTTGGTTAGAGAAGAGGAACCGGTATGGAAGAAGCTATACGGAAAAGTTTCTACGAGTTTTATTTAAATGGTGAGAATTACGGAATCGAGGAGAATCGCAGAGGCGATAGCTATCTGAATTGGCAAAGAATGCTGGCGAAATTGACTTCGATCGACTAGCGCGTTTCGAAAGATATCGAAATCCTCTTGAGACTTTCTATGCTTCTGGGTTACGCGTTTGTTTCAGCGTTCTATAGAGAGGTTAACGGCTGTGTTCAGCTGTTTCTCTTACGGATAATTAACCGCAGGCGGTTTTTAACGCCATTTTTTGAATATTTTTTGTGGAAATAATTAGCGAATTTTTGGAGTTTACGTGTGAGCTAGAAATTTTCGTTTCAATTCTTACGGTAGACAGTACGGCAAATTTAATTGTGTTGATCTTATCAACGTGGATATTTGGGTAACTGTAATTTTTGCCTATCTTGAAAATGAGCTTTTCTGAATTTTTCAGAGCTTTCAAGATTTCGTGAAAAATGGCACCCAATTAATTTTTACTCCTAATATTACCACTATTATGTCTAATCAGTTGTAAAATGATCACTACCATTTAACAACTGACAAAGTAATTTTCTTCTCCCCGGGAAAATCATGTTTCCAATAAATCACGCAAATCCAAATGCAAATTCATCAAAGTGTCCGAAGAGAATCTCATAAATCTCCACACAGTCTCTCCCCGCAGAAGAGGAAAACTAGCACGCTGTACCCTTTGTCCACTTCTCTCTTCCAATGAGACTTGCCGTTATCTACGCTTTATCAGAGCCCCTGAATCGTTTTGACACCGATTTCGAAACGTCAATTGAAACGAAATCTGTTCTAAATCAGCGGCGAAGCTAGGGGAGAGGAGGAGGAGGAGTTAGGGTTAGCCTCGTGGCGAATTTCCACCGGGAAAATCGAGGAACGTTTCCACGGGCGAGTTTAGAGATCGCGGCAGGGAGCAACGAGATATCTAGTTGCAGGTCATTCACATCGCGAGGGGACGAGCAGTAAAAATAGAACGAGAGCGCCAGGAACGCGTGCTCTCACGCACAACCACGAGGATGATATCGACGAAGACGACGAAATTGACCGAGGAGGAGGAGGAGGACCCGTTGACAAGACGTGACCCTTTCAGACGGGGAACTCTTTGTTTGGAGAACTCGTGATGCGGGTTGTGATAGCTGGTGGAGATTCTTTGGACGTGTTTCTTGGGGTATGATAGGACGGGTTTTCGGTTGGGACGAGGTTTGTTGTTGGAGAATGGAGGAGTTAGTTGGGAAGAGTTGGGTTAGTTAAATTAAGAATTTCGTGGACGAAGGTAAAGCAAGTGGTGAAATGAGAAGTGTTGTTTTTAAGAAGAAGTAGGAAGTGATTTTTGTGATTTATGGTTCAAGATTTTTTTGGGAACTGAGTTGAGAAGACTTGGTTTAGTTAAACTGGAAATTTGGTAAATGAAGGTAAAGCAAATGGTGAGGAATTTTGGGGAACTTTATTGGATGCACCCTAGAGAAGAGTTGTTTTTGAGAAGAAGTAGGAAGTGAGTTTTTGTGATTTATGGTTCAAGATTTTTTTGGGAACTGAGTTGAGAAGACTTGGTTTAGTTAGATTGGAAATTTGGTAGATGAAGGTGAAACAAGTGGTGAAATGAGAAGAACTGTTTTTGAGAAGAAGTAGGAAGAGCTTATTTTTCATTTGATGATTTATGATTCAAGATTTTTTTGGAAAGTGAGTTGAGAAGACTTGGTTTAGTTAAACTGGAAATTTGGTAAATGAAGGTAAAGCAAATGGTGAGGAATTTTGAGAAACTTCATTGGATGCACCCTAGAGAAGAGTTGTTTTTGAGAAAAAGTGTGAAGAGTTTTTCACTTGCTGGTTTATGATTCAAGATTTCTTTGAATAATAGAAAACTGAAAAATAGAATACTAGAAAATAGAAAAATTGAATATAAATTTTAATATAGCTTGGCATTACTTAAAAAATGTAAATTTGGCAGGAAAAGCAAATCAAAATTTACATTTAATTGATAGTTGAATACTGATCGTACAATTTCTTTAAACTGACTCTACTTTTGCATCTATTCAGATTGAAGATCACAGATAGCAAATTTACCAAAAAATTCAACAGAATGCCAAATCAACCCCATATTTTACACTCTTTTTTTCAGCCACAGGAAACAGCTACAAATGTGTCAGTATTAATGAAGAGACTTATCTAAAATTAGTGCAATGTCAGAAATGTACCGTTTCATACAACAACGATACTGTACCCACACAATCTATTGTGCAAGAACATCAAAACGACATCATCTTAACTACGAAATACACCAAACTCTTCGAACGAAGATACAAATACTACGACAAATAAAAATTGCCAAAAATTAACCTCAATGAAGACCAACGATAATACTCGTGAGAACAGACCTTTGCTCCAATATATCACACTTAACATTGTCAAGGAACACCATAATTCTCCATCTACTTAAGAAGGAGAAAAAGAAACTATCACTGGATGGCTGGAGCAAAAACTAAAACTGGTAACCGATCGTGTACCATAAGAGAACGGGTCAACGAATGATCCTCTACGCCTTTGTCCTCTGCAACGTGAAGCTCACTGTCATCGCTAACGACCAATTAAACTGCAATTAAATTGGCTTCACTGTGCCGGTGGCTCTAAACAAGACACCATTGGCTCGGTGCAACTTCTACGTTCAAATCGTCGCGAACGTTACACAATAAGCCAGCCTCAACAAAATCATTCCGTAATTGACCGTAAAATAATTAATTGCGTACTATATAACAAGTACAATTTCTTCGTCACGTGTAATCTTGAATTGAACGAGAGAAACTGGTCAACTGGATCACTCGAAGTTACACAATAACTAACCTTAACGAAATTACACCACAATTAACCTTAAAATAATTAATTACACGTTGTATAATTGTTGGGTTTTTAGTTAGGCGAGGCAGTCGAACAGAAGGTAGTCAACACGAGGTAATAAACACAGCACGATATATTTAACATGTAAACGGGATGCTACAACTGTACACGAGCGCGCAAGGAAGGAACAGCCCAAGCCACGCGTGCTCTCGGGGAAAAACAGTCGACGATCAGGAGTTCTCCGCACGCGGGCACTTTGAATACTTTAGTAATAATTATTAAAATTTATTCGTCATATGTGATCTTGAGTGAAACGAGAAAAACTGATCGATTGGATCACTCTAAGTTTCACAATAACTAACCTCAATGAAATTACTCCTTAATTAACCTTAAAATAATTAATTACACGCTGTATAATAATTGAAATTTATTCGTCGTATGTGATCTCGAGTTAAACGAGAAAAACTGGTCAATTGGATCACTTGGGTCTCTCTAAGTTACAGAATAACTAACGCTAATAAAGTTACTCCTTAATTAACCTTAAAATAATTAGTTACACGCTGTAGAATAATTAAAATTTATTAAATCTTGAATCAGAAGAGAAAAGAAAATGACTGGATTACTCTAAGCTGAATTAAAGGAGAATTTTTACTACGTACCTGCGTGTAACACCAATTCTCGGCTACGGGGGTGTTCACTTCCGGTGGTGGAGGGCTTGGTACACGGCTTACTGCCATACTACTGCTGCTGTGCAAGTTTGAGCTGACTCGCGACGTTTGAGGCGCACAGTCGCTCACCGCAATTCTGAAACACACCAATTGTTTACAAGTTACTTTTTGTTGCTGTAGTTTTGCTAACAATTTCGTTGGTTTTGAAGGATTACGGTGACTGTGTGGTAATTGGAACAGTTGAAACGAACGAGAATGTAAATCTAGGGTAAACTAAATTTGGTGTTCACCTGGTCTTCATTCTCACCTGTTCAATTTTAGAAAAGAACAATTTTTTGAAATTTGAGTTTACGTTTCGTGAGACTGTCTGTACGTTCTCAATTACCATTTAGTTCAAGGAAAATTCATAAAATAATTCTTAGAAATGTGAATTTAGAGAAATAGTTCATAGAAGTGTGAATCATTTATGTAAATCTTTATCATTTCCAATTGCATTCATTATCCAAATTTCGAGCCCAAATTTTTCCACTGAAAAAACCGTAATTAACTTATTTTATTACTATCACATTTTCTACTCTTCCAAATAATGAAAATTCGTGAAACAACTTTTTTTAATAATTTATAAAAATCTCTGACATTTCCAATTGTATTGATTATCCAAATTTCCAGCCATAAATTAACTTAGTAGAACCATAATCAACCTATTCTCCCATCACCACTCTCTCCACAATTCTAAATAAAAAAAATTCCTGAAACAACGTTTCCAATAATTTCCAAAAATCTCCATCATTCCTAATTGCACACATTACCAAAATTTCCAGCCATAAATTAACTTAGTAGAATCATAATCAACCTATTCTCCCATCACCACTCTCTCCACAATTCTAAATAAAAAAAATTCCTGAAACAACGTTTCCAATAATTTCCAAAAATCTCCATCATTCCTAATTGCACACATTACCAAAATTTCCAGCCATAAATTAACTTAGTAGAATCATAATCAACCTATTCTCCCATCACCACTCTCTCCACAATTCTAAATAAAAAAAATTCCTGAAACAACGTTTCCAATAATTTCCAAAAATCTCCATCATTCCTAATTGCACACATTACCAAAATTTCCAGCCATAAATTAACTTAGTAGAATCATAATCAACCTATTCTCCCATCACCACTCTCTCCACAATTCTAAATAAAAAAAATTCCTGAAACAACGTTTCCAATAATTTCCAAAAATCTCCATCATTCCTAATTGCACACATTACCAAAATTTCCAGCCATAAATTAACTTAGTAGAATCATAATCAACCTATTCTCCCATCACCACTCTCTCCACAATTCTAAATAAAAAAAATTCCTGAAACAACGTTTCCAATAATTTCCAAAAATCTCCATCATTCCTAATTGCACACATTACCAAAATTTCCAGCCATAAATTAACTTAGTAGAATCATAATCAACCTATTCTCCCATCACCACTCTCTCCACAATTCTAAATAAAAAAAATTCCTGAAACAACGTTTCCAATAATTTCCAAAAATCTCCATCATTCCTAATTGCACACATTACCAAAATTTCCAGCCATAAATTAACTTAGTAGAATCATAATCAACCTATTCTCCCATCACCACTCTCTCCACAATTCTAAATAAAAAAAATTCCTGAAACAACGTTTCCAATAATTTCCAAAAATCTCCATCATTCCTAATTGCACACATTACCAAAATTTCCAGCCATAAATTAACTTAGTAGAATCATAATCAACCTATTCTCCCATCACCACTCTCTCCACAATTCTAAATAAAAAAAATTCCTGAAACAACGTTTCCAATAATTTCCAAAAATCTCCATCATTCCTAATTGCACACATTACCAAAATTTCCAGCCATAAATTAACTTAGTAGAATCATAATCAACCTATTCTCCCATCACCACTCTCTCCACAATTCTAAATAAAAAAAATTCCTGAAACAACGTTTCCAATAATTTCCAAAAATCTCCATCATTCCTAATTGCACACATTACCAAAATTTCCAGCCATAAATTAACTTAGTAGAATCATAATCAACCTATTCTCCCATCACCACTCTCTCCACAATTCTAAATAAAAAAAATTCCTGAAACAACGTTTCCAATAATTTCCAAAAATCTCCATCATTCCTAATTGCACACATTACCAAAATTTCCAGCCATAAATTAACTTAGTAGAATCATAATCAACCTATTCTCCCATCACCACTCTCTCCACAATTCTAAATAAAAAAAATTCCTGAAACAACGTTTCCAATAATTTCCAAAAATCTCCATCATTCCTAATTGCACACATTACCAAAATTTCCAGCCATAAATTAACTTAGTAGAATCATAATCAACCTATTCTCCCATCACCACTCTCTCCACAATTCTAAATAAAAAAAATTCCTGAAACAACGTTTCCAATAATTTCCAAAAATCTCCATCATTCCTAATTGCACACATTACCAAAATTTCCAGCCATAAATTAACTTAGTAGAATCATAATCAACCTATTCTCCCATCACCACTCTCTCCACAATTCTAAATAAAAAAAATTCCTGAAACAACGTTTCCAATAATTTCCAAAAATCTCCATCATTCCTAATTGCACACATTACCAAAATTTCCAGCCATAAATTAACTTAGTAGAATCATAATCAACCTATTCTCCCATCACCACTCTCTCCACAATTCTAAATAAAAAAAATTCCTGAAACAACGTTTCCAATAATTTCCAAAAATCTCCATCATTCCTAATTGCACACATTACCAAAATTTCCAGCCATAAATTAACTTAGTAGAATCATAATCAACCTATTCTCCCATCACCACTCTCTCCACAATTCTAAATAAAAAAAATTCCTGAAACAACGTTTCCAATAATTTCCAAAAATCTCCATCATTCCTAATTGCACACATTACCAAAATTTCCAGCCATAAATTAACTTAGTAGAATCATAATCAACCTATTCTCCCATCACCACTCTCTCCACAATTCTAAATAAAAAAAATTCCTGAAACAACGTTTCCAATAATTTCCAAAAATCTCCATCATTCCTAATTGCACACATTACCAAAATTTCCAGCCATAAATTAACTTAGTAGAATCATAATCAACCTATTCTCCCATCACCACTCTCTCCACAATTCTAAATAAAAAAAATTCCTGAAACAACGTTTCCAATAATTTCCAAAAATCTCCATCATTCCTAATTGCACACATTACCAAAATTTCCAGCCATAAATTAACTTAGTAGAATCATAATCAACCTACTCTACTATCACCACTCTCCCCACAATCCTAACTAAAAAAATAAATTCCTGAAACAACATTTCCAATAATTTCCAAAAATCCTAATTTCCAAATTAAATCAATTCCCTCCCAAAGAAAATTAAACTCCCCCAAAATAAAATCCTTTTTTTCAACACTACAACCAATAAAAACCATCTCGAATATTTCTAAAAACAAAAAAAACAAAAAAAAAAAAAAAAAAACACCATTAAAGCGAATCGGAAAAATTCCTCGAGCGACGATTCATCGGAACACGCGTGAACGATTCTCGTTACGTTCTACTCTAGCCCGACGTGAAGAAAAGGGGTGGCTGTAGAAGAAGGAGGGCAGGCATGAAGAAAAGAAGCATGAAAGAAGAAGGGTATGCAGGGCACGCGATGGTACTCACGTGCGCCAAGTACGGAACTACTCGAGCATCATCGAGTCGAGTACATTAGCCCCGCAGGTTCATCGGACCTGCTCGTTGCTCTAGCACAGCACGCCGGAGGTCGGCCTCGCGACTTCTCGTCTTAACCTTTTAACCCTTATCAGACCGACCAATCGATACGTTAACGCGATAACCGTGGATTGGTCAGGCTTGATAAACATCAAATCTTATCATTTTTCGTATGATTACATGTGTAACGTTTGTTTCGGATGTTTGTAGATTCGGTATAGTTGATGGAAGAAATATAGCAAAACAGATATAGGGCAGATTCTGGTGAAAGTGTGACAGAAATAGTTATATCGGTAAAAAAGATTAATTTTAATTTGCAATTTATTTTTAAATTATAAGGAGGAATAAATATAGCGAAATCGTAAATTAACCCTTTGTGTTATAATAATGAGTCAGACTCCTGATAACAGATTCTGGTGAAAGTGTGATTGTAAGAGTTCTAACAGTAATAAAGATTAATTTTGATTTTTAGTTCAGTTTTAATTTATAAGACTGAGAATTATTAAATTTTTATTGTTAAAATAATAAATAGCTAGTGAAAAAATGACGAGCCCAAGGATTAAAGCATTACAATTAAGTCGTCCAATTTTTTTTCACTATTTTCTCTCACTTTCCATATTGCGTTATGGAAAGAACATAAGTTACTACACCATTGTTAATAATGGGAAAATTATTTTTATACGTTTAGGAAATAATTAAAAAGAAAACTGATCGTTTTTGTCACGTTAAGTTGAGAAAAATGTGAGGTTAAGCGAAACTTGAAACTTTTGTTTAACTTACGTTTCAATATATTTACTTTCTTCTTCGATAGGTAACAGATAATCGATAAAGGCAATTTGGATCTTTCTAAAAATATTCCCGTCTGATTCATCAAGCACTTCTCTCCGCGTTCTCGAATGAAAAAATTAAACCACTTTTCTAATTTCGAACAAACAGTTTATCTTTCGTAGAGAGTTTAAAAATGAAAAATAACAAGATACGAAGGAAAACGTGTATTTATACTCGTGAGATAAGAATGCTTTGCAAGGAAAAAAATGGGAATCTACAGACGTAACTATTACGTGCAAAGAGTACACTGATTTCTTTCGTTCTATTTAAAGAATTCCACTCTCTGAACTTTAATACACGGAAGAATCGTAAATGTATAAATAAAATTGTTAACCTAACCTTGAAAGATTTGCTACTTTTATCCAATTTCAAGTGCACAATCAATTATTCAGAAAGTTCGATCAGATTTTCGAATAAAATAGCAATTGTAAATTTACCAGTTTTGCAGAGATCCTTTTAACCGACATCAATTATTCTAAAACTTGGATCAGATCCCAATCGAATTGACACAGTATCATAGGTACAGTGAGTCAGAGGAAACTTCGATGAAAAATCGCACAGTATCGATTCCGACTATGTAGTGCAAAAGTTTATAGTAGACATAGCACATTGATTTCGTGTCAGGGAAGTTAGCTGCGTCATAAGAAGCATATGGTAATGCTTTTAGCATGAATTGAATCGGTTACTGCGAATATGGATCATCTCAAGTTTTATCTAATGAGAGGAAAATGATTACAGAAGAGGAAAAGTCTGATTTACTTTTATTATAGTAATGAAATATTAGATCAGTATTCCAAACATACTTTTAATTTGAAATTTTCAATTTTACATCTTTTTAATTCTTAATATTTTAATTTGTAATATTTGTAATTCGTAATATTTTAATTTGTAATATTTTTAATTTGTAATGTTTTTAATTCCTAACATTTTAATTTGTGATACTTTTAATTCCTAATATTTTAATTTCTAATGTTTAAAAAAATGTAATATTTATAATTCTTAATTTTAAGCATAAATAGGAAATTCTCATCAGAATTCTAACAAAACATAGCACAAAATAAATTTCAGAAAAAACTCCACAATATCTCTTTTCGCAACGATCAATTCTCTTTCATACACATAAATCTCTAACCGCTTCGATTAATTTCCAATTCTTCGTTAAACGCGACGATGATTAATTCACAGTCTACGAAACGCCATTACTATAATTGCCGATCATCGACTATGTCCACGAGAAGAACCATTATGACCAACATAAAATTACCCTTCTTCTCTCAATGGCCATCATCATCAATATAATCACAGCCAATGGACAAGTTGCATTCTTCAAAGCCTTTTTATCAAGAATAATTTCTGATCACCTGTTAAGTAAATTGCGCAATAGAGATCGATTAATAAAACGAAACCTCGTGTGCTCTTAAGAAAATCGTTGGACAAGAGTAGAAAGACAAATTCAAATGGTTACCATACGATGGTAAAATAATTCCCTTTTTTTCCCACTCTTTTCTCTCTCTTCTCAAGTTTCACGACATTTTCTTTATCGTTATTAAGTTCACCGTTTATTTATTTTTAGTTCGATAATTATAGTTTCCTTGTGACTGCAAGTGCGATACCGGGAATGAAAAACGAGAGAGGATGGTGTAAATCATCGAGTGATTCATACACCGTGCACTAATGCAATTTAATACGACCTACTGGAATATTCTACGACTTGGATCTTTTTATTTCTGGAATTATTCAGCCCACTGATTATTAATTTATTAAGGACACTTCTTCGCTGATCGTACTAACACAGGGATGAAATTACGATCGAGGGAAAGTGTAACGGAATTTTCTGTGGAGTTTCGTCGTTTAGATAGTTTAGAGGATCTTCGTATAATATTCGCAGAGTTAAACTGTGGAATGAAATTTCACGGAATTATATGGGAGAATAAAGTGTTACACTGCCGCGGCCGAAAGTTGTGAATCACTATGCGAGGAATGTAGAAATTTATTTCAGGTTTCTGTAATGAAATCTGTTCGATAGTAACGACAATTAATAATAACAGCGTTTTGTTAATTTAGATCTGAAATTTATCGGGAGAATTGGTAGATTTTTTGTTGTTTGCAGGAAAAAAAAAAATTAAAAGCTTTTGTGAATGGATCCAATTTTGATGCCCTTCGAAAGTTGTAGAGCATCGAACAAAAGTGCCCGTGAGCGGCTGTGACACCGGATGGGTTAATATCAGTGTTTATCCCCTTCCAAAGGACAACATTTCCGCTTACGGATGCCGTTTGCGTTACATTAAGAGACGTATGGAGGTATGGAGGTGAACTACATACGGTTAAATTGTTGTTCAACACACAGACGCACGAAGACGTTGAAATGGAAAAAGTGTTTCAAGCTCGCATATGGTTAACCGCGATACGAAAACAGAAAAATAAGAGTACGCTATGATAAGCGATTCCTGCATATAGAAACCACATGGTTCCTTTAGGAGATTGATACGGTTTCGTATACTTTCAGCGAACGTGTTTATCTGTGAAGTTGCGGCTTTTGAGATTACAGTGCATTCGGTGAAAATGGGTTTAATTAATTTTTCAATGTACTAATTTTAAGATTTGTGTATTTTCTAATTTTGAAAATTGGCAAAGTTTCAAATTTGGAAATAGGAAAGTTGGGGAAATTGAAAATTTGCTAATTTTGAAAATTGGCAAAGTTTCAAATTTGGAAATAGGAAAGTTGGGAAATTTCAAAATTGACAAATTTAGAAATTTTCTAATTTAGAAATCTGGAAACTGACGGATTCAAATTTGGAAATTTGAGAATTTAGAAATCTGGAAGTTGACAAAGTTTCAAATTTGGAAACTTGAAAATTTGAGAAATTTGGAAGCTGACAAAGAAATTTATATTAACATTAATCAACGCGGTGAAGCTTATGCAAGAATGTAACGTCACAGCGCTAAACGAAATCTCGTTCATCGAATTACTGTACTTTCGGTTCACCGTGTTTATTTCAATAGAAACACGGAAGCGTTTATTGCTTCGATTTCGACATTTCGATAAGATACCGATCTCCGGTTTCCGGAAGATATAACCACCGAGTGCTCGCCAAACGAAAAACAGCCTCATTTTCCCCCTTTCACTTTCCAACCACACGCTCTTTGTGAACAGCAAAAGTAGACATGAGCAGATAAGAGAAATCTCACGATTACGTTGCTTTTACCTCGCTTCAAAACCCGCCAATGGAAATAAAAGAAAAACGGAAAATTTTTACCACCTCGGTGAAAGACAATTCGAGAAAGTGTACTGTGTGCATTTCCCTCGCGCTGCAAATTAACGTTGATCACGAAACGATCTCCATTTTTTCTCCTGTACACCGAATTTCTAATACATAAAACCAATCTGAAATTATCAGAAGAACATTGTAAGAAACTTAAACAAAATATTTCCATACGCAATTATTAAAAAAAAAGTTTAGAATAAACTGAAGGAAAGAAAATTATTTTACTAGAAAAAATTCGAGAATACAAGTTTCAAAGTTCAAGGGTACTTGTAAACGTGGATTATAGCGATACGGAGTTTTCTATTTGCGTTAGTACATTTTCCCACAACGCAATAAAAATAAAAAGCAAGATAATCGAGATTAATCCGCGCATGCGAAGTTGACAAGGGGCGGTCGAGTCGTAAAAATGTCCATAAAATCTCTATAAAAATCACCAAGCTGTAAAGTAAGCGAGCCGTAGAGCGACAAAGTTGCGAGAGACAGTAAATCACCGGGCATAATGCGGTCAGGATCAAAATTCGCGGGAATTTGGCGTGATTCGCATAAAACTGAAGAGAACAATCATAAAGCCATCCCGTTGTTTCCAATTTTATCGCTGTACTTTGCACGCTATCCTTCCTTCCAACAATACGTTTCTCTTCATCGACCAACACTGAACTCCGTCCAATAAACTATTCGAAATTGTATTAACCTTAATCCAGGATATTTTCAAATACTGAAAAAAACAAACTTCACATCGATCTTCTCCACCTGAACGAACTCTTACGTTCTATTCAAACACGAAAAATTAACAAATTCGTCGTGAAACGTATAGAAGAACAGAAACTAACCTAAAAATATCTCAAGTGACGTCACAGAGAATACCCAATCCCTGATACCTCGAAAATGACGGGAAAACGAAAAATAACGAGATAAAGGAAATAACGAAAAGGTTGAAAAAGAAAAATACCAGCAGAAAAAGTCACATATAAATCTCGTAACTTCAAAAAGACAAGCGTGATACATCCATTCGTTAAACCTCTTATCCGTCGACATGTTAACTGGCGCCTTTTGCACAGCGTCCCTTCACCCCCCTCTCTCCTCGACCGACCGTTGGTGGTTTGCCCGCTCTAACTTTCACTTCCACGTTTTACTCCCACGTTGCTTTTGCGCTAGATACAGTCAAAGGCGTCGAGCGAAAGGGGAAGAGAGGCCCCGCTATTCGGGACGCAATGTTTCGAGCGACATTTTACCGGGGAGAAAGATAAACGGTTTTATCGTGATTCCACGTTCGAGCCAGGTGAACGTTAAAGGAGCGTGTCCAGACATGTAGAGGAGAGATGCGCGCGCATGCTCGGGCCGATTTTGTGGGAAACGAGAGACCGCATCCGAACGGGTCGCTTTTTCTATGCGCATGCGTGGTGTCGTAAGTACGTTCTGAGCATTCGATGCTTACATCGTAATACGTGCTATTCTCTTCTCGTTATTTTCCATGTTTTTAATGGTTGAATAGTTTTTCGAAGGATATGAAAGAGTATTTTCTAAGATACGCGTCAGAGAAGGTTAGATTGTTTTGTAGAGTTTGTTTCAGTTAGATTCTTGAAGCAAGGGAAGAGAGTACGGGGTTTTGAAGAATTGTCGTAGGTTAGGTTTGCTTTCTGATGGAGATGTACCGAATAAATTTACGGTCTCGAATCTATGAATTTTAAATTTCCAACCTACGCTCTTTTTGCGAGTGAATTTAAATCTAGAACTAACCTAACCTAACCTCTATTTCCTGCAAGTGAAGTTAAGTTTCGTATAAGTGATGTTTTTTCTGGTGGAATTTTATATTCAGGGCATCGGTAATTCGTGTATACTGTTTACACGAGGAATCTTCGCGAATTCCAGCTAATGTAAACCGGATAAAATGAAAATGCAGGTCAGTGTGGCAATTCGAAATCGAAGCATTTGCCGTTAAATACAATTTTTCAGAGCCGATCCTCTTACAAACAACATTCTCAGATATTTCCAATTACGTGCAATCTCTCTAACAAGCCTAATTACTGTCGTTCAGTTCCGAAACACCGATTCTCCCGATCGATTCATCCGACAAAAACGAAGTAACGATCTACCAAGCAGCGTGCAAAAGTGAATCTATGTCAGAGGGGAAACACGACGATTAGAACTCGTTAGAAAGAATCAACTGTATACTCTATCAAGCTACAAACGGAGAAAGTGTTGAAACCCAAGGAAAAATTAATTCGACTGGCAAACGATCAAAATTTCTATTTACTTAGTTTAAAAGAAAGAAAAAAATCAATTTCATTATAAAAAAATTTTTCTCTCTCAATTTCACCAGCGTTATGTTACAATTTCTTTTTGTTTTGTAGAAATAAAAGAAAGGAAGACGGTATACGTACAAGCTTGGCCTATTTTAACGTGGCGAATTAGACGTTTAGTGTCGAAACAGCGTTTTCGTCAATCGGGCCATCTGATTTCGAATCTGTCGAATGGCAGAGGCGTGGGCCAGGCCAAGAGAGCCCAGGGGAAAGTAGAACAGAGCTCACGCCGGTGAAAACGAGGAAGTTAGGTGAAAACCGCCTATACTAAGTCGAAACAACGCAATTATAGCGAACACATATTTTGTCTCGCGTGTCCAACCAAACGATTTTTCTCGGGTCAATTTTTGTCAGATAGATTGCGATCGTTAGGTTCACTTTCGTAAATCTGTTTTGTAATTAAAAAGCGAGCTGATCTCGATGAATTGTATAGTGGAGGAAGAAGTGAAAGCCTCTTATGAATATTTTGTAATCTACCGTATTAATTTCAATTCGATTCAATTTATCCACCTATTATATAAATTTCAAATATTTCACCAGAAGTTTGTAATTTGTTTTCTTTTATCTTCGAATCGTTTATTCAATGATTATTTAGAAACTTTTTGGCGTGTTAATTTGTAATTAGGAATTTAGATTAACTGTGACTTTAATTATCGATTGTCTTCAATTGTGGGCCAAAATTAGACAATGCGACTTATCGTATTAGCGACAAATATACGCGAAGAAACACCTGTCGATTTGCATAAGAAATTATAACGCGTCGTTATATATTCAACAGTATCAAAAGTTACTTTCTACGGGTAAAAGATAGACACGATACCGTCAATTATACAATCACACAATGTACCACAATCTAACATCTAAATTAAACACTTTCCCCGCAGAAGAACTTTTCCAGAGACCTTAATCAACCCATTCATTATGAAAGTTAATATTTTATTTCAATAATTAATATTCAGAATTTGCAAATAATTTACTATTAGCAGTAGAAAAAATTGAAACGACTCAAGCTCAAGGCGAGTTTCCAATTCACAAATAATTCCATTAAAACCATAAAACGAATCAATTTCTAAATTTCCAAATTGATTCACAGATCTCTACCGACGAAAAGGCGGAAACAACTGAACGATGGTAGAACGTGGACAGAAAATGCTCGTGCATCGGATTCTAACGAATTCACATGGTTTCCACGCGGGACACGATTGGTTATCCGAAGTTCGCGGTTTTATCTCGTTTCAAGCGCGACGAGAAACGAGGACGATGGAAGATGCGAAACCCGAGATCGTGGACAGAAATCGGAAACCGGACGAGGTCGCTGTCGCCGGAAAAGTCGCAGAAATTCCCGGCCAGGATGATGTCGACGTGAAACGAGGAAAGAAAAAAAAAGAAAGAGAGAGAGAATACTCGCCACATTGTTGAGACCGCCACGCGATGTTTTCGAGAGCTCGAGTGCAAATAAAACGGACAAAACGGAAACTGGTCGGTTCGACCTTCTTGCGGATCCACACGGGTCTTCATTGATACCTAAACCCATCCGTGTGGATCTGTTGTCGTCTTCCTGAATCTTGTTCAGTCAGTATGATAAGCGTGATCGTTTCGTGTAAAAAATGTTTAAATTGGTAGTATGTAATAATATTAATAATTTATTTTAATTTTAATATTATT
>NW_017100832.1:444463-453483 GCF_001263275.1 Habropoda laboriosa
CTAGCCTCACTGGCCAAAGAATAGGTATTTATTTTTACATCAACCCTTTGCAATCCAGTGGCGACTGAGAAGCGACATTAACTATCACTTGGTAAATAATGAATTAAGACAGAGAGCAGATCTACGGGCCTCCACGAATTTGTTCACCATAGTGAAACAGAGAATGCATTGAATATTTAAATAAAATCGAATAGTTTATTTCTACGTTAGTTTTAACAAATTTCGAAGAAAATCCGATTTGCAACCTTTCCTACAGCAAAATCACCTCCGAGTGCAAAGGGTTAATATTGTTATAATTTTATTTTAATATTATCATTAATAATAATTTAAGAGTTTCATTTTATCACACACCCCCAATTGTTAACAAAACATACGACGATAATTCAATCTAACTGGAAACCCAATAAATAGTACAAAAACCACATTGCACACTACCAAATCCAAAGTTGAACTTCGATTTTTCCCCGTACATTCTATACAGCTCTTCGTCTCAAATAAAAAAGCGATCGAGTGAAAAATCCAGCTAAAATGAACTCGTGACCTGTAACGATGGACGCGAGTCGAAGTAACGCTGGAAAACGCTTCTAACTCGTGCGAGTAACGGTCGAAAGTTTGTGCATCGGTATATCCACGGGGCGGATAAGCGGATTTCGCGAGCGGACTCGAGCCAAAGGAAGTTCGAAGCTCCTCTACTGAACGCGACACGGCCAATTTAATCTCCAACTTCCAGGACTTTATCTTCGCGCGTGCAGAGCACGCTGCCTGGAATCGCGGATCGAGGAATTAATCAGGAGTTTTCTCGTTAAATAATTTCACGCTGAAAAACCTCTCGAAAGTTAACGCAGACCGGGAGAGACGCGGAGTATAAAGTCACGTTTCGCGGAGAGCGCGATCAGCGTGGAGAAATGCGATGGCCGAAGCAAGAGGCGCGGATGAAAATTCGCGGGAATCTTGGAAACGTTTCGATAATTATCGTACTTCTGGCCATGGAGAGATTCTGCTCTATTTTGTTTTTACGAAATTTCAGAATTTTTCTTGAAGAAAATAATTGTGAATTTCTGTGAGAAAAGGATTGGAAGGGTTAAAAAGGGGAATTTTTCTGGAAAAGAAAGGAATATGAATTTATGTGAGAAAAGGATTAGAAGGGTTAAAAAGGATTTTTTAAAATTGGTTTCACGAAATTTGAGAATTTTCTTTTTGGGAGAAGAATAAATATGAATTCTTCGGGGAAAGGATTAGAAGGGTTAAAAAGGGGAACCTTTCTAGGAAAGAGGTATGAATTTTTGTGAGAAAAAGGATTAGAAGGGTTGAAGATTATGTACTTATAAAATTGAGAAAAACGGTGATCCGTTACGCAGACAAAAAAAAAAAAGGATTCTTCCTTGAATAGTACTTCTTATAAAACTGAAATAATGTTTTTAACAAAAACTGCATTCCAAAGGAAAAAAAAAAAATTAGACTATTTTGAAACTTCAGCGCGAAACAACACTGAACTTCCTAAGAATACTGCTATTGTAAGGAACACGCAAACCCGGTAAAATTTCCTCGATCTTCTATGTTCAACGCAGCGAGCGAATCGTCGATCGCATACGAATACCTACGATTAAGTTACATTATCACTTCGAAGTTATGTTTAACCTTACGTACAAACACCTCTGTGTCTTAACTTATCTCTCTCTTTCTCTGTGAGAGAAGAGATACAGATAGGACTGAAAATAAGCTCCTAGAGCAAAGGCTCCAGGGCCCGATATCTCGTCGTCCGCGCGAAGTGTAACCGGTCGATTTTCGCAGCACAGTCAGTAGACGAGTAGAAGAGGGGCGAAGTCAAGGCTGATGCCTGGCGCAAGCTGACTGTGATAAGACAAAGGCTAACTTTCTTCAAGGGCGCGACGACGACTCCGCTGTGCGCGCGCGAGCGATTCGCACGCGCCAACTTGTCGCTACGCTGAGACGGCACGCAGCAAACTTGAGGACGCGCCGTAACGCAACACACTCTCTCTCTCTCTCTGCTGCTGCTGAGACGCACGCAGCAAACTTGAGGACGTACCGTGACAACACACATATCTCTCTCTCACTTCTGTGTTTCTATGTGTGTGTCTCTCTCGTTCTCTTCAACACTCCCTGTGTCTCTCTCTCCCTGTTTCTGTGTCTCTCCCTGTTCTGTGTGTCTCTCCCTGCTCTGTGTGTCTCTCCCTGTCTCTGTGTGTCTCTCCCTGTCTCTGTGTGTCTCTCCCTGTCTCTCTTTCTACGTATGTCTCTCCCTACTCTCCCTGTGTCTCTCTCTCCCTGTCTTTGTGTCTCTCCCTGTCTCTGTGTGTCTCTCCCTGTCTCTATGTGTCTCTCCCTGTCTCTATGTGTCTCTCCCTGTCTCTATGTGTCTCTCCGTGTCTCTATGTGTCTCTCCCTCTCTTTCTACGTATGTCTCTCCCTACTCTCCCTGTGTCTCTCTCTCCCTGTCTCTGTGTGTCTCTCCCTGTCTCTATGTGTCTCTCCCTCTCTTTCTACGTATGTCTCTCCCTACTCTCCCTGTGTCTCTCTCTCCCTGTCTGTGTGTCTCTCCCTGTCTCTATGTGTCTCTCCCTCTCTTTCTACGTATGTCTCTCCCTACTCTCCCTGTGTCTCTCTCTCCCTGTCTCTGTGTCTCTCCCTGTCTCTGTGTGTCTCTCCCTGTCTCTATGTGTCTCTCCCTCTCTTTGTGTGTCTCTCCCTCTCTTTCTACGTGTCTCTCCCTCTCTCTTTCTACGTAGTCTCTCCCTACTCTCCATGTGTGCCTCTCTCGTTCTCTCTGCCTCTCCATCTCTCTCCCTATATGCATGCGTATGTGTGTCTAGAGAGAAGAAGAACCAGTTCGCCGGTGAGGCGGTTCGTGCCGCTCTTTTCACGCGCAGGGCTCATGTCGGACGATAAAATTCGATAAAACGACCAACCGTGCCGCGCTTACGTGCCTTTGCATACGCTGACACTGAGACCGTATTGGACACGTGTCGCGCGACAAACACACCCGGGAAATGAACGAGTTACGCGCGCGACCTAAAGTCGATCTGTCGTTCGAGTTTTACGCGTATCGTTCGAAAAGTTCGCACGGATTAAGTACCAAACATTGTGTGTTTGCCTAGGTGTGATTGTCTCACACCTTCACTCTATATCAAAATATACACCGCGCGCATCAAAAACAATAGGCAAAAATATATTGCACGTCTCGAAATAACAAATTTAATCCCATTCTTTCGAGAAGCAGAAAAATTCAAACTAACTGTAAGAAAATATAACAAAGGTCATTCTATGAAACTTCGAATTTGATAAATGAGATTAGAATTTCACGATCCGAATTACATCGCACTTTTGCGATGCTTACACATACAGCGCGTATGTTTCGCAGGAGCGATAAGATTTTCGTGCAAATGTTTAGTCTAGAGCGATAAATGCGTGAGCTAATCTTGTTAAAAAACGTTGCACATAATTTTAGGTAGAAGTGTTCGCAATTTCTGATACACCCTGTATACATCGTTCGTCGTATTCCGGCAAATACAGCAAAAATAGCAATCACCTGACAAAACAACGCTTCTTATTCACACTTTTGTTCATTCGATCGAACGCGTCGATTTATGGTCGGGAGGAGAAAAATGAAAAAGGAGGAAATACATTAGAGACGTCGAAGTTTCCATCGTCGAAGCAACGCATTTTTCGATGCAAATTGTTATTCAAGACGTAACAGCGTATCCAAGATTATGTCACTTGGAGAAACGTGTTCTTATTGATTACAATTTGCCGAGCGATTTAAAGCGTTCGAGATTAAGATTGACAGAATTCCTTCTACCGTGAAATCAATCTGACGTGATTCTCCATTGTGAAGATCAAACGTGAAGACAATTGCTGAAATCGGCTTTTATCTAATGCCATTAGCGTCAATCTTGATTCTTCAATGATGTCTCAACTTCACTTCACGCTCTTATTACCCAAAGAGTAACAGAATTTTCTGAATTTTCTCTGATAAAAACAATTTTAGTTAACCCTTTCGCTGTTCAATTAGAGAAAATAAGGAGAATCTTGAACGAAACACAGACTCCTCTGCGGTTAAGCTTCTTAAATCACATTTTTATAGCAAAGGATTTCGCGAAAAGCAACTGTACACGTTCTGAGCTACCTTGGATTCGTCGTATCGCTCAGTTTCGAGTAACGAAGTCTGATTAAATCACAGATTACTCAACAGGAAGATAGATCACTCGTTACAGATGATTTTTAATTTAAAAAAAAATTAAGAAAAGGAACTGTTTTTAATTTTTTTTTAAATTAGTTAATTTAAAAATGTTAGAAAAATTGGGAAAATAAATTGTAAAATATATGGAACTTCACAAGGCACAGTGGAAAATGATAAAAATGCACGGTAACGTGATTAATATTGATAGGAGTTGGCATAATCGTCGATGCAAAGTTCAATGTAGAGTTTGACCTTTTTGTTTTTCTCTGGTTAATAAAAATTTAACAAAATGTATTTAATTCAAACATCATTGGAGGTTTTTTCTCTTCTCTCTCTGCTACTTCTTTTTATAATTTTTTCAACGCCACTTGTTCACTGGTCTTTTTAATAATTCCGGGTTATTTAAAAAGTACATCAATACCGACGGAGCAGCGACACGTCGAATCGAATTTATTCCACTATCTCGAACAAATTACTGTGAATGATATATATATCGCGGTGAAAAGTGTGGAATAATATAATTGATGAAATTAATAAAGATAATTGAAGAATTCTCTCATTTACGATGAGCAAATCTCAGTTCCTCGTAATTGTGTTATTACACGTGTTTAATGAATTTACCATTCAGGAATACTTTTTCGTACGATCTTCTCATTACGGATATTACGATTTAATGAATCGTCTACTTTAGCGAGAACTGCCTGGCTGTTTCGTGAAAATGGCTGGTACCTCGGTATTTTACGTAATTGCCCATTTTCACGGGAAATCTACCTTGTGTTAGAGGTGATGTAGTGAAACTTGACTGAAGTATTAATGTTGACTGATCATTCCTAAATTTTTTGTAAGGAAAAGATTCATTTGTGAGTGAAGTAATTGAAGATTTTTTTTGGGAAAGGAATAGGAACAGTGTTGAAATATTTTTGTCCAAAAATATTCACAGCTCTAAATTTTGAAAATTTTTAATATTGGGATTTTTGGGGTATGAAATGTTGGAGATTTGGAATTTTCGAGATTTGGAAATTTAGAGATTCGGAATTCTAGAGATTTGAAATTTTAGAGACTGGAATTATAGAGATTTGAAATTATAGAGATTGGAAATTTTAGAGACTTGGAATTATAGAGATTTGGAATTTTAGAGATTTGGAATTTTAGAGATATGAAATTTTAGGGATTTGGAATTTTGGAAATTTTCAAATTGAGAGATTTGGAATTCTAGAGACTTGGAAATTTGGAATTTTAGAGATTTGGAAGTTTAGAGATTTGAAATTTTAGAGACTGGAATTATAGAGATTTGAAATTATAGAGATTGGAAATTTTAGAGACTTGGAATTATAGAGATTTGGAATTTTAGAGATTTGGAATTTTAGAGATATGAAATTTTAGGGATTTGGAATTTTGGAAATTTTCAAATTGGGAGATTTGGAATTCTAGAGACTTGGAAGTTTAGAGATTTGAAATTTTAGAGACTGGAATTATAGAGATTTGAAATTATAGAGATTGGAAATTTTAGAGACTTGGAATTATAGAGATTTGGAATTTTAGAGATTTGGAATTTTAGAGATATGAAATTTTAGGGATTTGGAATTTTGGAAATTTTCAAATTCCAGCACTATCTCTTACTCACAAACCATTTTCTCCAATTTCTGCAATTCAATTACAGCAAATTATAAAATTGCCTCCTGTTTACAGCAAAGTCTTCAATTTTCCTCAAATCTGATTAGTTACATGAGTAACACGTTTCGTAAATGTCGTCAAGAAAACGGTACAATAATAAAAAAAAAAAAAAAAAAAATTGCAAGGTGACGTTCTTCTTTTTTTTTTCCTACTTCTAGCGTAAAAGCAAGATGGTTAACACGTATTCCGTGCCAGTTAACAACGACTAACGATCGGTAAAGAGACTTAAATTACCGGCGGACACACAACTGCTCGGCGCACGTGATATTTTCCAGGCAGCCACTGTGCTCCTATATCTGCTGTTCACCGCAATTACGTACTCGAGCTGCGTTTCCGTAATGACAGAACTACTGGGCGGACTTTCAAAGAACGCCAGGATGAGTCGTGTTCGCGTTATTCGATCGCTGTTCGCGACATTATCAATGTTACTCGCTCGAACGCCGGTCAATTCACGTTTTCCAATCTTACGACTTTTCCTTTGTCCGTGCAGTTCTTCGGGAAAAAAAGAGAATTAAATAGAAATGTAGAATAACATTTTTCTTTTTTTTTTCCGCCAAGACTGAAGCAAATTTCATTTTTATAATTTTTGAGAAAATCGCCGTTCCTATTTTCATATTTTCGCAATTTACTTTTCTCGATCTCCGGACTTTTATTTTATATACAGGATTTTTCGAGGAAAAAGAAAATTAAACGGAAATGTAGAATAATATTTTGTCGTCCAGATTGAAGCAAATTTCATTTCTGTAATTTCTGAGAAAATCGCCGTTCATATTTTTGATATTACAAGAGCAAACGCGAGTCAATTTACATTTTTCCATCTTTCGATTTTTATATACAGGATTACTTTGGAGAAAAGAAAATTAAACGGAAATATAGAATAATATTTTTTCGTCCAGACTGAAGCAAATTTCATTTTAGCAATTCTGAGAAAATCTCCGTTCGTATTTTCATATTTTCGCAATTTACTTTTCTCGATTTCCGGACTTTTATTTTATATACAGGATTTTTCGAGGAAGAAGGAAATTAAACGGAAATGTAGAATAATATTTTGTCGTCCAGGTTGAAGCAAATTTCACTTCTGTAATTTCTGAGAAAATCGCCGTTCACATTTTCCATATTACAGGCGTAAATTTTCATATACAGGATTCTTCAGGAAAAAAGAAAATGAAACGAGAATGTAGAATATTTTTTGCCGAAGAGTAGAGTGCAATTTATTTTACAGTGAAAAATTGAATAGTTTTCATGTAACTGAGGGATGAAACCACGTTTGTTTTTCATCATTTGAAAAACGTAATTTTTCATTTCCAAATATTTTAGTTTCTCAGATACTTGAAGTGCAACTTTCACGCATACTGCAAATAAATACGAAGGAAGTTAGTAATTGTAATACTTTCTACGAATCGACAAACGGGATACTGAAATGGTTATTTAATTATCCACTTCGACGTGATAGAAAATGAATTTACGGGACAATAGACCGAGCTGTTCTTTGCAAACCGAAACCGCAAATCATGCTTACACCTGCTTCTGATCCTTAGAAAAAGAGCCGAGCGCCAAGGATATGCAGCAGTTCTTAGTCACTTCAATTTTGAAACAGTCGGAGCAACGGAAATAGCCTCGTAATGCTGCTGTTCAATTAGAACTTCGATACCTTTCCGTCCTATCCGCAATCTACCAGCTCTGATCGTGTTTTAAGTGAGTAAAACCGTGAATTATAGTCACTTCGAACAGCTGACAATGCTTTTGTACAATTTTCGAACGACTTCCAACTGAACTCTATTGAAACTCAGTAGAATCAAAATTTTCTGTAGTTAAATTCATCAATTTTGATCTGAAGGAGAGCTACGTTTAATAAAAAACGAATTATCCCACAGAAAATACTTTTTCCAAATTAATCACTTTATTGCATTATTGATAACAATAAGAAACGAAGCAATTTAAAAAAATTCTCAAGTTTCAAAGTTTACTTTTCCCACGAGATTTGAAAATCGATATCTCATCGAACTTCAATCAATCCTAGAATAGTGCAAGATTGATCAAAAAATAGGTAAAAGACGCTTTTCTTCACTGTAGTTAATAACGACTCGAAAATTCACACGAATCGTTTAAAAAATTGATATCCCATCAAACCCCAGAGCTAATCGGATCCCAGAATAGCGCAAAAATCAGCAAGAGACAGGTAGACAGTGAAAACAGAAGCTTTCCTTCGCTATAACCAAAAATGACTGAAAAATCCATCCCAGAAACAGCGCAAGAACCGTGAAAATCTAGGTGAACGATTGAAAAAGGCGCGTGCACAGTGTCCGAAAAGTGATGGTCGCCGTGGATGAAGGAGCGGTCGAGTGACTTGGTGGCTAATAAGACGGCCGCAAGGGCCCATCTGGAGGGAACGGACCTCGCAAATTGGCCGTGAGGCCCAAGGTCGTCCGGTATATCCCACGTAGCGGGGCCAGTGGCCCCTGTTGGAAACAAGTCGGGGGTCCAGGGAGCTTCCCTGCCCTTGGCAGGATATAACACGACCAGTGCCCAACAGAAGAGAGAAAAGAGGGCCCTATGGCCCTAGAAGGACGACCGACGAGTCTCTTCGTGCTCCCCCAGGTATATAAAAGAAGTCTCTCCACCAGCTGCCTTTCGAGAAAATGCCCGGCCGAAGTTCGACGGGCCACTAAGGCCTATCGCACAAATGCACACGCAAAGAGGATATTCTGTGTGTTGAAACGCGTCGAGAAAAGTTGCGACAATCCTGAGACTTCTGAGAGAAGACTGGTTCACTCACTCGTTCACTGAACAGCCCGACACCGTGAGATCGTTGTTTGGACGGTTAGAGCGCTCCTGATTTCTTGCCTGATTAGGGTGATGTACGGTCAGTCATGACGGTTTTTGTATGCACGTCATGAATGTGTAAATTTTTCTCAGGATGCATATTTCGAAGCTTATTAGTCTACCTTGGGAATCTGATGGTAGCTGCGGTGAAACTGAAGGTGCAGCTTCGTCTTTGGGGCTTTGGAGTTGCTTTCGAGCTAGAAGAATTTGAAATTGAAGACATTTTAGAAATAGAGAGACTGGACATTTTATTGGAGGTTTTATTTTGGATCATTTCTGATGGAACTACTTTTCGAAGGCTTCTAAGTGTAATAGAAAAATTTTA
>NW_017100832.1:453526-453735 GCF_001263275.1 Habropoda laboriosa
GCTTTCTATTTTCTCACAAATTTTCGTTCTTCGGGGTCTTTTATGTTCTGAAAAATATCCATTTTTGGGGTCTTTTCGTTTCTGGAAGATCTTCATTTTTGGGGGTATTTCTTATATCCTCATTTTTTGCTATATTTATAAATCATAATACTTGCAATACACAATAAATTATCGTATTTGACAAAAAAAAAAAAAATCTGAAGGGCAAA
>NW_017100832.1:453751-456794 GCF_001263275.1 Habropoda laboriosa
GCTTTTTCATTTCCCAAAAAAATCCTCATCTTTTCAATATTCATTCGACAAAAAAGTATCGTATCTGACAAAAAAAAAAAATCTCTGGAACAAAACCAATTCAGGAAACAGATTTCCGCGTGTTATTGCAAACACCTAAACATTTTCCCCCAAGAAGCCCCGATAAATTTTGCGCGGAGAAAAGGATTAAACGATCGTTTTAATCGCGGAATTAACACGTCGAGTTAATCCGACTAGATTAGTTTTCGCGCTTGATAATAGCAAAGTAGCCGCGTTAAGTTGAGAACCGCTGCGGAGGAGCTTTTGTCCGGCTGGCAGGCCGGAGTGCAATTCGGGTTAATTGGAGAACAAGAGAGAAACTTTACGCCGAGCGTGGAAGCTCGACTTAGGTACTTCTTCTAGCCCTTGGCTGCAACTTCCCCCGATCGGGAAGGGGGAGAGAAAATCGACCTAGCTGAAGGAAATTCGAAACGACCTCTCAAACTTTCTACTTTTCTCCACTTTTCCTTTTTTTTGTTAGGGGATGAAAGGTAATTGCAACTGGGTATTCAACGTTTCGTTACGGTCCTTCGGAAGCTTTGAACAGTGACGGGTGTATCGTTATCGTTGATTAAACTTGGGGAATAATCGTAACTTTTTGCAATTGGATGTTGCAGTGAAATGTAGGTTTCAAAAAGTCTGTACAATTAAACGAGACATGACATACGTTGGTTATTAAGATTAGCGTATGTGAAGAGCAATTGTGCAAATCAAGTTCGTCCACTTTGGCTAATTTTTTGTGAAATATAAATCAATCCAGAAGTGAGAAATTTTTATAATTTCTAATTTGGTTTGATTTTGTGTAAAATGTAATATTTACAGGTCCACAATTTTTATGCAAATCAAGCTACATTCATTTCTGCAAATTTTCCATAAAATATAAATCAATCTAGAAGTGAGACTTTTTTTATAATTTCTAATTTGGTTTGATTTTGTGTAATGTGTAATATCTGCAGGTTTACAATTTTTATGCAAATCAAGCTACATTCATTTCTGCAAATTTTCCATAAAATATAAATCAATCTAGAAGTTAGACTTTTTTTATAATTTCTAATTTGGTTTGATTTTGTGTAATGTGTAATATCTGCAGGTTTACAATTTTTATGCAAATCAAGCTACATTCATTTCTGCAAATTTTCCATAAAATATAAATCAATCTAGAAGTTAGACTTTTTTTATAATTTCTAATTTGGTTTGATTTTGTGTAATGTGTAATATCTGCAGGTTTACAATTTTTATGCAAATCAAGCTACATTCATTTCTGCAAATTTTCCATAAAATATAAATCAATCTAGAAGTTAGACTTTTTTTATAATTTCTAATTTGGTTTGATTTTGTGTAATATGTAATACCTGCAGACTTACAATTTTCACTAATTGTAAAATTAAAAAAGCATTTCTCTGCATACTGAATGATGTTCTCAATTAAATTTCACTTATTTTGCATATTTTGCCCTCCATAAATTATCAACTTAACCTAATTTTTCTTTCAACTTCTAACTATCAACATTCCATCAAAATTATCTCCCCCAAAACTGCACCTAACCTTGCAACCAACAAAACAAATAAAATCCACACAAACACCCAATAAAAATCCTCTGCCCAAAAAACTGTCGACAATCAAAAGACCGCAATTAACACGATCCAACAAAAATTCCACAAAACCAAACCTGTGTCCGTCACGTTCGATTCTCGGTGTGAACTAAACACGATCGTCGAGTTTCCCGAAGAAAATCGACCATTTTACGCGCAGAGCTACCGAGAGACCACCCTCAGAGTCAGCTGGTTCGAGGAAGAACGCGTCGAGGAGGGCCTCTATTGACACACTGGGTATCGGTGCTTGTACACCGGCCGAGGAGCACAAAGATTGGTTTGATTTTGTGTAATATGTAATACCTGCAGACTTACAATTTTCACTAATTGTAAAATTAAAAAAGCATTTCTCTGCATACTGAATGATGTTCTCAATTAAATTTCACTTATTTTGCATATTTTGCCCTCCATAAATTATCAACTTAACCTAATTTTTCTTTCAACTTCTAACTATCAACATTCCATCAAAATTATCTCCCCCAAAACTGCACCTAACCTTGCAACCAACAAAACAAATAAAATCCACACAAACACCCAATAAAAATCCTCTGCCCAAAAAACTGTCGACAATCAAAAGACCGCAATTAACACGATCCAACAAAAATTCCACAAAACCAAACCTGTGTCCGTCACGTTCGATTCTCGGTGTGAACTAAACACGATCGTCGAGTTTCCCGAAGAAAATCGACCATTTTACGCGCAGAGCTACCGAGAGACCACCCTCAGAGTCAGCTGGTTCGAGGAAGAACGCGTCGAGGAGGGCCTCTATTGACACACTGGGTATCGGTGCTTGTACACCGGCCGAGGAGCACAAAGAGGAGAACTGTTGGGGGAAAGTGTTCGAAAATCCGACAGCCGTTTCTCCCAAAGAAAATCTCTCTCCACGGAAATACTATTGTACACGGCGGCTGTCGCAGACCTTGTATACATTGGAGAAGGGAGGAAGAGAGACGACGTGGGTGCACACACAAGATCGGACCCTCCGATACGTTTCTTCTCTCAGTCTTTCCGAGGATTCGTAAGCTGAAAATATTTAAGGAAACACGGAGAATCTTTAGCTGGTTGTTCGAACAATTTACAGTTCGAACCCTTGTAAGTGGACGCCGGTGAAAGCATTTCCATTCCATGTGGCCGAAAGGGTCAGAGTTCTTTTCGTGTGGCCATAATTCATTAGGGGAATTGTGTTAACACTTGAACACTAATCTGAGAAGTGTACAATGATCGGAGGGACGTAGGAGATGAACTGAGAATTTTGGTTTCTTTTTGTAGTTTCAGTTTAAAGGTGTCACTGGTTTTGGGAAATTTGTGTTTATTGACGTTTTAACTTCAATTATTTTGTTCAAATTAAGCAAATTAAACAAGGAAAAATATATATATAAATTGGTAAATATTTGTGGCTTTTGGTTTTTTCA
>NW_017100832.1:466953-471348 GCF_001263275.1 Habropoda laboriosa
TAAAATAAAGTAAATTAAAAAAAGAAACAATGTAAATTCACAAATATTTGCAATTTTTGGTTCTCGAAATAAGATTTTTGGTTTTTACAAATTTGATTGCAAAAGTGTGCTGGAATCACTATTAATGAGGTTAATAAAAAAAAATACAAGCATTATTAGAAATATTATTGGAAAAATTTAGTTTTCAGAAGCTGCACTGCAAAAGCGAAATAAAATAATTGTTAATATCCTTAATAAAACAAAAAATAAAAATACAGTGTGCTCTGTAATATCAACATAAATGTCACAAGAGATGAACGTCAGTATTCCACGATCAATTCTAAGATCGAGATCTCGTTCTTCAAAAAGAAGTCAGAAAATTGGTAAATCGAAAGAACGACTGAATTAGAAGTAATTTGTTTAAAACGTGAAATCACGTGTTTCGTCACTACACACTGCATAATTCGTCCTTCAAGTGTTTCGATTTCTTTTCAATTACTCTAATCTACAGAAATCTCCCAGGTAAATCACGATAATGAAAGTGAACATGTGTGGCAATATCGAATGGTAAAAAATCGATTGCTGACCGTGTTAGCTTTACCAAAAGACAGTGACCTACAATTCTACACGTGTGCCTTTATTAATCCATTCCATTTTCCTCTTGCTCAACCAATCGCCATTAGCCGAGGGAAAAAAAGAATCCCCACAAAAACACCCTCAAGGCTTTCCAAACATTCCTCACCAACCTTATTCCTTTATCGCAGAGAAACCAAGAGAAACAAGGTCAACTTTTCCAATTCTGTATACGAAACGAACATCACACGCTTAACTTGGTCGCACAGTTTTCAAGCGTTCACCGACTCGGATTCTTCCAATTATCAATCGAATTATTAACGAAACTCGTTGGCAATTGGACACAGATTAAATGAAATGGTCACGATTGGTAATTAAAATTTTTCTTTTATTACAGCAATCGTGTGCAGAATTTTGACGACTTCGGCATTTGAATCCTTTTAATTGACAGTGGGAGGTACACTATTTTCATAAAAGAACGCTAACTTTATATGAAACGTAAATATGTTGCTTTTGTAATTGACTAATTTTTGTACGAGAGATTTAATAAAAAAATTTCCAAAAGATCTGTATAATCGGAAGGATCGTAAGCTTATGGTAACGTCTTAACACCGGAACAACCAAATCCGTGAAAACAACGCTCACGTGGTTCGTATATTTCAACAGAATCGCACAAACATTCACGATCAATTTATCAGATATCTCTGGAAACACCGATACACAATCACCCATCGATAAAGTCCACAAAAAAATTCCAAACCTGAAGGATTCCACGCAAGCTTCAAATCCCAAGTTCATCCCCACACACTTCACTAGAAACCACGTTCCAAACTATCCACCGACTCGTTCCAAACTGAATCCCATTTCTCGTGTTTTACCTCCCGAGAAACTGCCTGTAGAAACCGAGACCCTACGTACCCTTGGAAAAATCGAAAAGGTCTACACTACGAGGGTGGATCGGCCCACGCGATGTCCCAGTACCACCTAGAGAAAGATACGAAAAGGAAGGGAAACGTGAAAAGAGAGAGCGAGAGAGATAGAAGGTTCGTGAAAGATCGTGCAGGTTCGAGTTTTTCGAGCTTTCGTCACGTTCTACGCGAGAAACAGGGCTCCCTTCGGTGGAAGCTTTAAGAAAAGGGACACAGAGGGCGAAAAAGCAGAGGGAAAAAAAAAAGAAACAGGGGACGTCTCGTACGGCCCTGTACCCTTGAAGCTGAAGGTTGCCGCTAGCGAGGGACAACCTTCCTTCCTTCCTTCCCTCCGCCGCCGTCCCGTCGCGTCCGCCTTTGTGCACGGCTTTATTTCATCGCGCACCGGACATCGATTGGCCTCGACTCTCTCGTCGCGATATAATAATAGCGCTGAAAACGATTTCCCGACTCGACAGACCGCGAGACATCGGCCGGAACACCGAGGGACCGATGCACTTCCGGGAGGATGCTCCTCGGACAAGATGGCCGCCGGGTGGAAGAGGAATTGGACTTTTGAGGGAGGTTTGTAAGGAAATTCGATGGGGTTTGGTTTTAGATGAGGAAAAGGAGGGTTTGCAGGGAGTTTTGTTTGATTTCGTTTTTTTTTTTTATTCTAATATAAATGGTGGAATTTGGGGGGAGGAGTGTGAAAATGTTGGAAGATTGATGTTTTTCTATTTTGGATAAACTGAGAATACAAGTTTCGAGGGGATTCTTGTTTAATTTTATTTTGTAAGGAGGGAGGAATTTAAAAATGCTATAAAATGGATTTTTTTGGGGGTAAATTGAAAATGCTAAACGATTTCTTTTATTTGGGATAAATTGAAAATAGAAGTCTTAAGGTGGTTTTTGTTTAATTTCATTTCTCAAGGGGGAAGTCCATTTTGAAAATGCCAAAAACTCCATTTTTTTTTTGGATAAATTGAAAATACAACATTTCAAAAATGTGGTTGTACAATATTACGGAAGAGTTCATAAAAATAACGAAGTTACAAGCACATTTATGAAGACACGCCAGGGCGCGAAATTCAAACGTGTTTTCCTCGAAGTCACGTTTTTCAAGATGGCGTGTATGTAAAAGTCAATATTTTATCTTTATATATCTGGCGTTTTTATAAACAATATGGAAGCGATTTCTTTGATAAAAAAACAGCTGACTTTTTCTTTAGCATAATATAACACTTTCAGGTTTTCTTTACTGCGAAGTAATTATATCTCCAAGATAGGAAATATTACTTTATACGAGGTTAAGTTTTTTGTTCCATCTATTTTTGCTGCACTTGCTTTTATACGTATACAGTCAGTTTGATATTATTGTACTGAATTCTTGACACTGTGATCTTTCTGTACATTTGTATCGCTTGAATAGCGTATCAAAATACTTATTTCTGTGCTTAATGAATGTGTTGACCTTTTGCAACCCAACGTCGCCATTGGGGAGTCATTTTTTTGTATATGGCGTCCCTGGACTTTCTGGACAAAATTTCTTAATAAAGAATAAATGTCACTTCTGAGAATAACGTTCAGTGAGATTACAAAAACCCACTCTGATTCTATTTTCTATCTTTTAATACATTCTACGAGTATAAATAAGAATTAAATTTTGAAGGTTATGTTCACTGGAATTCCCCTATTATTTTTCCCCTTTAAACTTTTTTCGTAAAAAAAAAAAAAAATTCAAAGTCACCGTGCGCCCAGTAATTCATTACAGAACACTATTGCTGTAATATCGATTCCATTTTCAATTTTTTAACGCATTCTCAAATATAAATAAAAAAATAAATTTTGAAGGTTATGTTCACTGGAATTCCCCTATTTCTTCTCTTTAAATTCATCTGGTAAGAAAAAATTCTTAGACACCGTGTATACAGTAATTCGTTACAGAACACAATTTCTATAATATCCATTCTATTTTCAATTGTTTAATGCATCCTCAGAGTACAAGTAAGAATTACATTTTGAAAATTATATTCACCGAAAATGCCCCATTTTCCCTCTTGAAATTCTCTTAAAAAGAAAAATTCTGAAACACCGTGCACCTAATAATTCAATACAGAACACTATTAAAAACCGTCTAACATATGCTCAAGAATACTAATCCTCGTACGTCAACGGAAACTATGAGAATTCGTTTTCGATGAATCGAAACAATTTTGACATTGTATGAAAATACCTTAGACCTGTACAGATATCTCTCTGTCAAAGTTATAAGGGTTAAAAGGGGACCGGAAGTGGTCGTGAGTTATGTAAACGAAACTGGACGTGCAACTAGGTAAAGGTTAATGCGCGACCACGATGAATATGCGAAGAGAACGATGAATTAGTGAGCACCGATGATAACAGAACGGTGGTAGGGGGAATATTTTTAGGAAAGTAGGTAGGTTGAAAGGGGTGGGGATAAGCGACGTAGTGGGGGAGAAGTGTTTTTATTGCTTCAAATACGAACTGTTCAGGGAGGGTTGAAAAATATTGGGATTTAGGGAGGTTAGGTGAATGGAAGTGTGGTATGGGTAATGATGAATGGCTTTGGAATTGCTGTAGAGATATCGATAGAGATTTATTGCAATCGAATGATTTATGGCTGCTAATGTGTTTCTTGTCGGAATATTTTCTTCTCTTCCCAATGGAATTTTCTTCACTTTGTATTTTTATACTGTGTGGATAATTGAGATGTTAAATTGCGCGAGATAAATACGTATTATGCAATGGTAATTTTCGATTAACTAACTGGGAAGGAATAATCGATGGAAATGGTGTAGTAATCGAGGTGAAAACATTAACGAGTACACTGTCAATTTTCGATGAACAATTTTATTTGGAAAATCTGTTAATTCGCTGAATTATTTATTTTCTTCCTTTATTCGATAAAAAG
>NW_017100832.1:471475-497940 GCF_001263275.1 Habropoda laboriosa
TCAAGAATTTAATTTGGGAAATATTTTCATGCACTGAATTATCTTACTTTCTTCCTGTATTTAATAAATCAAAATTCTAATTGGGGATAATTTTGCACAAAGGAGCATATAAAACGGTTAAATTTGCACACGTCTATTGGGTTTCTTATAGAAACAGGGGCGAAAAGATGCAAAAGAAAATGATCAAGGCACAGCTAACTTCTATAACGAGATTACCAGTTCAAGCGAGAGATTTTATTTCATTTTCAATCTCACGAAATACATTTAAACTTAATGGGCCATAAAATATCAGGCGAAAAAAATATGTTAAACAGAACAGTGAAAAAGAAAAGAAGAAAAAACTGCTAACCATTAAAACAATTACTAATTTAATGTTTATGTAACAACAGCAATCAATTCGCCATTCATTATAATGTTACGCAACAGTTATCTCAACAACAAAACCAGAAAGGCTTTTAAAAAAGGGCTTTTTGTCATTTTTAATTGAATTCTTTCACATTCGTTAGCGAATCGATAAAAAGTTACGCAACGGTGAAATATCGAAGTGAAACGAAAGAATGATCAATTTCTCAAACTCTATTATTGCCAATAAAACAAAATTTCTACAATCTCCGACTGTTAGAAAACGATAAAAAAAAAAAACTAAATTTCTCTCTGTTTTACCTTCGAAACACCACGTCGATAAAAAAGTTTGCGCAATGTTTAAATGTCGAAGTAGAGAAAAACAGAAAAATCGACGAAGAGAAAAAATTCATACAATTTTCATCAAATTTCCAATCGAATTCCTCCAACATTTCGTAATCGAGTCAATGTCAATCTCGCGTTCCCTCCCACACCGATGACAATCACTCTGTCCTCCGCGTGCGAGGCGCATAGAATTAGAGACCGGCTTCTAACCAAGTTTACCCAACCGTTCCACGCTTCGTGGACACGCTGAAATGTATACAAATTGTGATACGTTAAAGAAGGAACGGCTGAAGCAACCGACTGACGACCGACTGTGTCCACCACGTTACGATGGATAGATTGAAGGTTCTTTCGCTTTTGTTTCCACACGCATACACAGTTCGAGGGAAAGGAGAATTATCGACGAGGTGTGTAATGCTGTCGCCAAGGACTTCGCCTTTAAAATCAAACGGAACCTCTTCAAATTCCACCTCGAGTGCAAGAACAATGTTCAATAAATTTCAATGTCATAAATCCAATTTTACTTTTTCCTCTCCCTCTAAGGAATGTTTGATTAGGCATTGAAAAATATTCTAACGGTTTCTCGTCGCGTTATTAACAAACATTCTTTTTTCATCGTTACTGATAATTGTCAAAAGTAATCGGTACTAATTTTAATAAAAAAAATTTCTCGTGACTGGTAACCAGAAACATTTAAATCACTAATTTTTTTTTTATCAATAACCAAAAGCATTAAGAATTGAAATTTTCTTTAAACTTTAAACCTAAAAATTCTAATAATCTAATTTTTTTGAATCGAAATCCTTCGATTAACCTTTCTCGACAATTTTTTCCATTATTTTTGCTCCCTTCTGTTTTTCTCATTAAGAGTCGAAACGTTTGAAAATTGAATCACGTTAAATTCTGAAAAATCGCTATAAAATTCTTGGTCCCTTTTTAATATGCAACTATCGTATTCCAAGCATGATATAAATGTTGCACACTTTCAATATACGAGCAGATAATTCCAAGCATTATTTCCAGCAATTTTCAAAACATGTTCAAATTACCAACTCTGCTCGGTCGGAAGTAATGGTCGAGCAATTAGTTAGGTACACTCGTTAGTAGAATTATTATAATTGAACGTCGTTTCGATAACGTTTCGCTTACTGCCGCTTTCACGACCAATAAGGCGACAGTGTGATTTTCATGGAACGATAACGAGAGACCTGGCGGAAGAAAAAAAAAATGCACTTTCGCGCCTTTTTCTTCTTTTTCTCTCTTTCAGACGACATTGAAAAATGATCGAAGCGCACGATTTGTGGAACACGAACAAGGGGATAAGATTAGGATTGCAAATGTCGCGGAAAATGTGCAACAACCTTCCTTTTCGCTCTTTTCTTTCACGTAGATTGTTGCTCGTGACAAGGAAGCGTCAAGTGAGTCCTCCAATGGAGGAAATATTAACGATGACGAGCATGTTTGTTATGCAACGCTGTCGCTGTCGCGTAATTCACAGACGGTATCTCGCGAGCCGACCTTGCGCAGTCATTTTTGGGAAAATTGTTGAAACTGATAGAGAGAAAAATGACAGACACCGAGTTAAATTGTGATAATCTAATGAAGAAGAACCTTCAAGTGGTAGGACATTTATTTTCTTTTTTAGAAATTGAGTTAATAGCGTTGATAATTTTAAAAAAGTTAAGGAAGTTAAAGAAATTAATATTTTCTCTATTCC
Organism: Habropoda laboriosa; assembly: GCF_001263275.1. Lineage (NCBI taxonomy): Eukaryota > Metazoa > Arthropoda > Insecta > Hymenoptera > Apidae > Habropoda > Habropoda laboriosa. The sequence continues at coordinate 473,880 of NW_017100832.1, forward strand.
TATTTTTTTTTTTAAATATTTTTCATGTTCTATTTTCATTTCTTTTAATATCTTTAATATTCCAATTTTTCTTTTTTTTTTTTCTACTTTTATTTCTTGTAATTTCTTATTTCTTTTAATATCTTTAATACTCTATTTTTATTTCTTTCAATAACTTTACTATTCCATTTTTATTTCTTTCAATATCATTAATATTCCATTTTTATTTCTTTCAATAACTTTACTATTCCATTTTTATTTCTTTCAATATCATTAATATTCCATTTTTATTTCTTTCAATATCTTTAATATTCCATTCTTATTTCTTTTAATATCTTTAATACTCTATTTTTATTTCTTTCAATAACTTTACTATTCCATTTTTATTTCTTTCAATATCTTTAATATTCCATTCTTATTTCTTGTAATATCTTTAATACTCTATTTTTATTTCTTTCAATAACTTTACTATTCCATTTTTATTTATTTCAATATCATTAATATTCTATTTTTATTTCTTTCAATAACTTTACTATTCCATTCTTATTTCTTGTAATATCTTTAATACTCTATTTTTATTTCTTTCAATAACTTTACTATTCCATTCTTATTTCTTGTAATATCTTTAATACTCTATTTTTATTTCTTTCAATAACTTTACTATTCCATTCTTATTTCTTTCAATATCATTAATATTCCATTTATATTTCTTTTAATATTTCTAAACTTTTCTCTATTTTTATTTTTCATTTCTTTAAATTTTACAACCAATGAAGATCTTAATCTTTCAAGTATTACACAATATCATACCAAAAACAGAAATTACAAAAAACAAATACCATGAATCTAGATTAATAGATTTAAGTTCGAGGTTATGTTCGATTTATGGAAAATTGCTCAAAACAGAGATAGTAGCCTGGTTTTGCATACTTGCTCTTGGTATGAATTATTGATAAAACAAAAAAAAAAAGGAAGAAGAAGAAGAGGTAAACAAGAAGGGGGGGAAAAAGAAGGTGAAGTTACGTAAAATATTTTATGTATGAAGTGAAGCGGTATTTTCGTGTCGATTAATTCATGGAGATTAGCTCGATGACAAGGATTTTTAAAGTTTCATCGACGGCCTTAAAATTACCGTCGCGTTGACGGTGTTAAGAAGCCGCCGAGGACGCGGAAGATCGATACGATTTCAAAGAAACACGTTCTATTTCGGGGCAATTCATTACCTTGGGGCTAGGATATTTCGAGAGGTTTTCGGGGAAACGAGAAAAACGAGCGAAGGGAATGGAATTAATCATATTTCCGATTCGATAAACCCCGACGAGTTTATCAGCGATAATAGATTACGATTTTCCGAAGTATTTTCGAAAATGATATATAACTGATATTCCGTAATTGATTCATTCCCTCCTGTTTTCACGTTGAATTCCAAAAACGGTGAAAATCACTTGGAACGTATCTAAAGATAATATTTTACGTTATTAAGGAACAACCTTCGGAAGCTGAGAGCTACAGATGAAACAAAAACACTGGAAATTCATTGCTTCACGTTACATAACCTCAAAAACAAATGTTAACAGCGTTTATAGATTTAATTTGAACGTGAAAAACGTAAAATCTACTCAATCTATTTAAAAATATCGGCCTGCAGAATATTCCTAACCTAAAAGAGTTTATTCGAACACAAAGTCACGCGTTTACTTGCTAAAGTTTGCTTATTTCTAGTTTCTCCTTGCAAATCAATAACAATATTATAATAACAAAATGCTGACATTATTAATTAGTATTTTTTCACTTATTTCTCAGTATATTACGCAAAATTTTAGCAGTCTTTGAAATATTACTGAAACATAACCTCCAAAAATTAAGATTTGCAAATAAACACCTTTAAAACTCGTCTAATCACAATGCTTCGAATGACATAACCTCGAAACCAAGAATTACGAAATTTCCAGATATAACCTAACATAAAAAACGCTCTTGTTATTTACAATCAAGTTTCCATTTACAAAACTACAAATTCCCTTAAAAAAAAAAACCTAACCTAAAATTCAACCAAAAGCGTCAGGCACACCGAGAAGAAAGAAGGAAAAAACCGAAGCCTGAGATAAGAGAAAAGGAAATCTAGAGGAACAGAGCATCATCTCAAGAGGTTCCACTTCGATGTAGATAACCTTTCGAGTGGTCGAAGGACGCGAGAAATCGGAGAGAACAATCGATACGTTACGAGGAACGCTCGCGAACAGGTGTTTTATTTCAAAAGATAGAAAGCCGCCTAAAAAAAGAAGTTAGAGGAGGAGAACACAAGATGGCCAGTGTGTTCAAGAATATCTCCTCGAATGTTGACACACAATACGATAACTACGGCGGCTGACGTATGCACGCGTGTGTGTGGCGAGCAAGAGGACAAAGGATACCGACATTCAAAGCGATTTCTCACCGTTTCTCTCTGAACTGGTAAGCGAGAAAATATTGTGACGCAAACGCGATAACGGCGCAAACGCAAGGTCGAAGAGCTTTTCCGATTCATCTAACGCGGCAATCGTTGCGTCGCGCACACGTTATGTTCAAACTTTTATGCCAACGCACACCACACACACGCTGCGAATGTCCCGGTTTTATTACCAGAGAGAGAGAGAGAGACCCGTTTAATCGCGTCGTTTCAACGCGCGTTGGAAAATTTAAAGGGGCTCATAGCACGCGCGCGTGTGAGGTAGTCTTCATACCCGGCGATAACTGGATTTGTAATTTTAACGTTGGAAATTACGTTACAGGGAAGAGACACAGAGAGAGAGAGAGAGTTTAATTTGATCGAAGTAGAATTCCAAGGATGACGGCGTCAGATTGGTTTGGTTTCGTGTAGAATCTTGGAATTATGTTGAAATGTGCGATAGTCTTTTTTTGATGTATGGGTAAAGGAAAGTAATTTTTCGAAGAAAACAGATTCCAAATGTGTGAACTAGATTAACAAATGGAATGATGTTATCGTCGTGTGTGCTTTGGTAATTATCTTGTAGGCAAATGATTAATTGCAGAATTGATGAATCACAGAATTTGATAAAATGTTGTACAAGTGCTTGTATCGGAGAAGAATAATATTGTTAATAGTATGCATGAATTCAATTGTTTCGTATACAAACTTGTATACAACATAACAAACTTGCAACTTTTTATGGAATATTGAAAAAATTTTTATCCATAATGGTTGAGTTCACCCTTTCTATTCTTATTAAATATCAATTTTTTTCTTTTGTTAAGTAACATCTGAGAATATGGAATAATATTAAAAAGAGAAATTTGATCTAAAATGTTAAGCTAACATTTTTCATTCTTACGAAATCTGATCCACAGATTTAATTCTGTGCTTTTTATTTAATAAAATACTTGCCATGTGACAGAAAAATTGTAGCTGCAACAATTAAATGCTAATAAACAGAAACTGCGATTTTTCTCGTCCCATTTTATCAGCTTTAATCGACAACTACTGAAGATATTCTCACTCACTCGAAGAACATCTTATTTGTATACCAAATTAACTTTTTTCTCAAATAAGGCCACAACGAACAAATAATATGTACGTCAACGAACAGCTGTCCTATTAATTCTTCGTTCGTTTTAATTGAAAATAAATAAATAATATTCTCCTCGTTTCTCGTAAGCACGATGACGACCCATCGGTGATCCACGAGGCAAGAAACGTGTTAATTAGAGCGAACCCAAAGCTGAAAACTGTGTAAAACAAACAGAATTGTGGTGGACAAGTTGCTCGTGCCATCCAGTTTCTTAATTTTTCGTAAAATCCTGATACACAATCTCGGAACATGTAGGATATCTGCTTTTCGAGCGAGATAACAGTATTCTGAAAGCTGCTGTAGAATGGGACATTTAGTTCACGTCCCAGAAACGTGATACGTGGATCATTTCCAACAATATTTCTCTCCTATACAAACTCGCGATGAAAGACATTGTACCATTTTATTTAAAATAAAAAAATAAATAAAACTGTAACAAATTGCCTACAATTGTATTCCAAAGAGTTATACGCCCGTAAATAAATAAATAAAAACTTTGTTAACTTTCATTACGAAAAATCGATAAACACTCGAAACAAGTGTTTTCCTTTTCGAGCTTGATTAACGTTGAATCGGTGTTTTGAAAGTCGTTAAAACGTACACATTATCTCGAGCACGGAAGAAAGAAGAGAAAAAGAAAACGGTTATTTTCGTGAATTTGTAAAATTTTTCAGAGAACGCTTCTCGAGATGGCGATATTTTATTAGAGCGAGGAAAATTTGCTACTCGTAGCAACTAAGTGAAAAATCGTATGGTAATTTATTGTTGCATTATCGCTTGGCCGGTTGAATTTTAAAATCACGTTCATGAACAATTCACTTGAGTGATATATTATCGGCCAAGTGAAAAATATTGTACATATAATACACAACGACTGTTTTACTGAACGCATGATTTACGTTCCACGCTATAGCTTCCATTATGATAATTGACACAGACAGCGAATGTTACGAATGGTCCTCTGTAATTATTTCTAAATTACTCTAATTATTAAGAAAGCTAGCTTTAAATTCGGAAAACGCTATTTTAAAACGAAATTATTACGTAATTCAAAATTCGGTATTCGACGAATTTCCGAAGCAAAAGTTCCTACACGTGCGTCGCCATTTTGTGAAATTTTCCAATTTAAAAAATTTCCCCCGAATTTCACGAATACCAGCCTTAAATTCCCTAGCGATAAAATGGAACGCAACTTGTCTAAAAAAAAACTACGTAATTAATAATTTGCGTATTAAAATCGATTAATTAGTAAGACGTAAAACAGTGTATGTGAAAAAGGGGCAATTTTATATGATTAACATAATTCAAAGCGAATCGACTGTCGTTTCTCGATCAATCAGTGTCGGGAGGAAATTGCATTAAACGCTTTACGGTGAGAATTGATCGACTCACGACACTGGCGTTTCTCGCCTACGACAGTCGATCGAAGCAGCAATTCTCTTCCTGCGATATTGTGACACGTTAATCCGCGCGCGATTCCACGGCAAACGTTCGTCGAACATGGAGTCGCGGCGTGAGGAATCGAATCGAAACGAGCTTGGATTAAGACGTCGTTATTACTTCGACGGGGGGAAAAAGAACGAAATTGAACAATGGCGGGTAGGATTGTACGCTTGAAATTCCGTTAAAACGCGATACTTTCACGCGTGAACGCGAAACAGCCTGTTTGGGAGAAGTACACGAATCGCTGTAGTGTAAACTTTCTATGTGGTTTTGGTGTTAGAAGGTTTCACTGCGAGCAATTTCGATTTCGATTCTGTTAGGCGAGAGATATTCCAACGGCGATACGTTATCTCGGAAATCGGAATTCAAATTTCAATTCCAGTTTGTAATTTGAACTTGCATATCAACAGAGATTACCAGATCAGATAAGGTTATCGAGAATATAGAAGTTCACGAGAATGAAATGTAACGCTGCATCAGGTTTGTCATTTGATGGAAATGAAGTTACCAGATGTATTTTTAAAAGATTTATCGTTATTTGAACCGGCGTGCGTATAAATACCGGCGAGATCTTCGAGAATTTATCAGTATGAAGAAAGAAAGAATACACGTAAGGTTTTCGAATATTTATCAACAGTAAAAAGAAAGGAAGAAAAAAAGATTTCTAAAAATACGTGTAAAGATTAAAAAAAAAATGCATCGATATTTAAATTACCGAGAAAAAATTCAACGTTCCGCTATTGGAACGCTGTGCAACGCAAAATTGTCAGCTTATCGACCCCGTTGAAAACGGTCTAATCGCGAAAATTGGTCAAACACGTTGTTAAAGCGACTCGTTGTAAATGAAGGTTCGTGCAAAAGTTCAGTTTCACAATGCCAAGGTTATCAGCAGGTGAGGTCCCACACAATCATCGTGTGGCCGCATTCATTAAATTGTAATTATAAAGTCGAAGATCTGTTTATAGCCTCGTGATTCATCACTTTGGTCGATAGCGTTCTCCCGGGCAGGAAGTGTAATGAGTAATAGTCCCCATCCGAGGAGGTCTATCGGTGAAACAACTAACAACGGTACAGCGCCGTTCGTCGGCCGACCCGTACGACTCCCAACGATTGTTTAATTCGCTACATTCAATTACTAAACGTTTCTGTGCGCGCCCCGACACTATTTCCCCCCACCAGACCGGCCGAGTCCAACGAAATATCACAATAGGAGGCCTTCACGCGGCACCGCGACGCTGCCCCCGCAAGATAAACGAACGTTCGACACAGCAAAGAAGTAAATTCTAACCGTCGACCGTTTAGAACACAAAGCGATGTTGTTCACTCACGAAGGGTAGGACGCTTCATTGCCAGTTCTGTCACGATCCGATCGTACGCGAGCATGAATATGTGCGGTGAAGGCTGTTGTGCTGATAAAAAAACTTTGACAGAGAAAGTAATATACATGAAATGGCTATATAACACGGACTACACAGCTGCACGAGCCAATGATATTCGCGCGGAACGTAAACAGTGCGAGCTAATTTATTCACAACGGATAGTAGTTCCGATGGTTTCGAGGATTGAATTCTTTTCAAAGCAAAAACGGTTATCCTAACCTGTACAACACACGCTTGTCTATACGTTACGCAGAGGCACATGTAGGTGCGCGTGCAGCGACACCGTTTGTGTATCGAAGAATTTTCAGACAGCACTACGCGAGAGAGAGAAAGAGAGAGAGAGCGCGACCGGAAGATAAGGCTGGCCACGCGTGAACGTTTCTACGTTTGAATTCCATCGACTCATATTCACGGTCAAACGTTTCAGTATAAAGGCAGATTGTCGAACCGTGACGGAGCCCGCATCGTACTCGGAAGGTCGGCTTAACGTAAAAAGGTGTATTAACCTTGACGTCTTTTCCTTCGCCACGCAAGCGACTTGACCAAGAACTTTCAAACTAATAACGACTATTCCCGGCGACGTACGCATCACACGTCGAACGAACGCTCAACAGCTATGTAAATACACTGAGAGAGCGTATAAATCTGTTAAATCAGTTGACTATAGTTATGGCAGGGATGGGTCGTTGACCAGTGCGCACTCTATGGCAGATACCGGCATCTGCGGCAGAATACTTCAAAACAAAGGGACACCGGTATCTTCATGAAAAACACTTTTTTCGTATAAATATGTTGTTAAATCCATCCCGAGACGCAATTATGCAAAATATTATCGTTAATAAACGAGATAATGCGTGGTTTAACGTCGATATAACCCGCGATATTGGTCGTCGTGTTGGATCAATAAAGACACTTAATAACATCGGGCACCAGAGAAGAAAAACAAATACGTCCGAGCAAAGACCCACCCTAAACCGTAACGATGAAGAGGTTCGAATGTCGAGTAGAAAGTACGTACCGCGCCAGCGCCATCCTGACATGAGATAATCCAGGTCCCGTAGGTGTCGAGAGCAAGGTATCCAGATCTGGAAAGAATGCTTTATCGCCGACACTAAATCCCACTGGACACATGCGCGTAAATTCCTCGTCCTCGAACACACGAGCTCGTCATAACTTTCGGCCCTGGCTTCAAGGAGCCTCTCCCCTAATTTCGTTCACTTCGATTTTCTCGAGTAATCTCGTGGCGTCCTCGCGCCTACAAACGTAGTCAGGGATTCCCTTCCTTCTCCCTGTCTCTGGTGTAACACTGTCACTACCGCATTTTCACTGCTGTATCTGTGACGGCTCCGCGGAAAAAAAAGGCTCGCAACAGTCAATCACGGCCGGGGACGGTTAAACGAGCAGCGACAAACTAACGTGAATCGACAAACGTGCACGACGACGGTGAACGATAACGAAGGTAACAAGAAGCGTGCGGTGAGTACACGGCGAGCCCGTGATCAAACGAGAGAAAAAAAGGGACGACTGATTCGAATATTCGACCTCGGTCTGCCAGCCGACCACCGCCGACCAAATTAATTCGTGTGCGCGTGATTAAAAGAGCGACTAGAACGCCGAGAGCTGTTACGCTTGCTCGGAACACAGTTCGCCAGTCACTATTCCAACTCCGATCACGGCGCTGGCTCGACTGAGCTCAGCTACTGAGCGTCCGTGAGTCCCCACCCCTGTGGCCGCGGCCTCGTACGCTTTCGTCGCGGTTCGGTCGCGTTCGTAAACGTCTCGGAGATGCTCGTGCCTTTCCGCGACCTCGTGTCGTGCTAGAACGACGGTTCACCGCCGGGTAGCCAAGGCTCCCTCCTACAGGAAACTCCTGTTCGGGAATGCACGTTTTCTGGCATACTGCTACGAAATTATATGAACTGTGTTATCATACGTAACACACTGTCGAAAGGTCTCTTCGGCCAGTTTATACGCGTCTCTTCTCTCACGCTCTTTATTCAGCGCCGTAAAAATACACTCGCGATGATGCTTCCGATATTTCCATTCCCTGGCAAAAACACACCGATTGTGTGTGGTACGTTCTATACCTCCTGTATAAACGCGACCGATAATTCGTCTAGCGTTTACGCGTTTTCGGCCAAGCATCAAAACGTAGGAGAATAATAGAACGAAATTATTCATACCCCGCTTTCGATGCCACGTATACCCGGGGCATTCAAATCGGTAATGAAACCCGCGCAGTGTCGTTTACGAATTCAGCGGTATACACGATATATAGCCGGAACGTGTGAAAGGTTTTTCGAGCGTGCCGAGTGTATCGGTGCTTTCATGTCACCGGAAACGGAGAACAAGCCTCTGTTCGTCGAATTACACGAAAAAGAGGTCACGAAAATGTTTTATGGGTGTTTAAGGTGGCTGTGGTCGGCGTCAATGGGACCGTGACGTCGTGCCGGAATCACGCACGACGGTCGTGACATTGTGAAGAGAATACTGGACTCTCGCAGAACTAATGTAACACAGAGGTCAGATAATTTAATACGCAGTTCGAGAAAGAGAAAAAAAAAAGAAGAAAGGAAAAACATCCGCTGTCAAACGAACCGGTGTACGTACATATATAATCGAACATTTCGAACTGTATAATCTGGCCGCATATTTCGTACACGTCGATTTACTTTCGTAATCGACGTTCCTAACCTAACTCTGTCGTTGTTCCGTAACATTAATGACGGCCAGGTGATGCTCGGCACGATCGATCTACTGAAACTTCACGTCGAAATTGATTCTTTAATTCGTGTTAATAACAGGAAGGAACGGCGTTTATTACGGCCCTCCGGACGCCACGGAGAATATTCCATTAACCGCGTTCGTGACTCCGGCGCAAAGGCAGCAGTTTTATGCAATCATACGCACGGATGCAAGTTTAAGGTTGCACGGATCTCACTGGCCGATACGCGTGCTGTTAACGTGTCCATAAATTAGTGTCGTGCCTCGAATAGCTTCCTCAGAGTGTCGGCCATTTCTGGAACGGATCTCCCGCGAGTTTAGTGATTTCGTTCGACATGTACTTCGCTACGGTTCACCATAGACTAACAGAAACTTACAGTAGAGGAAAACTTATCGTTGAAACAGACGAAATGTTATTCGTACGAAAACCGGGATGTTGTGCGTCACAGTAAAGTTTTGCTTTCGTATGAAATTTTGAGAATCTCGATTTCGAGCTAGAAAGAGAGAGAGAGGTCAGCGTTAATAAGGACGGCCCCGGGGCGCAGGGTCCCCTTGACCCCCTTAAAAAAACGTCCCTGAGTCTCATTCGCCCCAGAGCACGCGAGGAGTGCCATGTAAACTCTATTACGCTTTTCATTCTTTCTCGTTTTTCCTTTCCACGTCGACGCTTCCTCGGTGTCTGACATCGCATGTCGTGCCTGGCTTTCCTGCCTACGGGGAATCATAGTGAAAAATGAGCAGCTACGACGACGGAACAGCGTGCGCCGCCCTCTGTATGCGATGTCGGCGAATCGGCGATATTCGGTCTGGATAATTATACAGCTTTTTATTATTCAACTGTAATTTTTCTGTATCATATCGGATGGCTGTAGACCATGTTGTTCCTGGTGTAATTTATACGGTAATATCAAGTATGCTCGTTCTGGATACAGGATGTATCAGAAAGGTTGCTTGAAAAATTTGAATACGAATTCGTCGTACCGAATGAAAAGAGGTTATATTAACATCTCATGCCAATTAAACCGATGGTTGATTAAACTTTGAAGAAATGTACAGGGTGGTGTATCAAAAGTGTTGGTTTAAGTTAGGTTAGAATTATAGATATAGGTTTTATATGGCAAATTTGTGAATTGTATTATACTTAGAGGGTGATTGGTTAAATTTTGAAATATACAGGGCGTACCAAAAGTAGTGGTCCTTCTTACCATATGTCGATACATTACAAAATTTGTGAATTGTATAATTTTCAGAGAGTGACTGGCTAAATTTTAAAATATAAGGGCGTATCAAAAGTAGTGTTCCATCTTACCATATGTTGATACATTACAAAATGAGATGTACTTTAACAAATATGTTTCAAACTAACCTAAAAAAAATCCTGTATTACAAAATTGATAAATGAAGTGTACCATACCTATTTAAAACTACTTTTCACCAAAATTCCTTCAAACATTAAACACACAAAAATCTTACTCAATCTTTTTCCCAACATTTTTGAAACACTCTGTACACTTACCGTACCATTAATTCACTGCTCGCGTGATCCAGAGCTGGCAGAGCCAGAGAATCTTGATCAGGTTGAAACAAATGGACAACAAATGGTAATATTTTCGTGATCGTTAATCCAACCACACCAATTTTCTTCAGCGGAACGTAATTAAACGGCCGTTTTGAAGAACGGCGCTGCTGCTAGCTGGCTTAATTGTACCAGAAATTCGCGATAATTTCGCGCAAGTTCTACAGGGAAAAGTTTTAAGTCGCGGTGGGGAATTTATCGTTGGCCCCGGTGCGCACAATAAGCGAACGCTCCGCGCCGCGGCCGTTAAAATTTCTCTTAAGAATTCTCAGGAAACTCGACTTGAACGGGAGAGGACCCTCGAAGTTTTCTGAACGGCTGTAGCTGCTAGTAGGATCGGCCGCTAAATACAAACGATACACAACACACGTCTCTGGTTCGAGAAATCGTGAGTGCCAGGCAGCTGTCGTCGTAAAAGAGATACTTTCTTGTCCCATGGAGTGGCGTCTGTTCGTTTCGAACCAATTGCATCTCTCGCAGACTGTTTCGAACTGAGACGGTAAAGCAAACTCCGCTCTTTCGTTCTCTTAATTGCTGTTTACTCGTTGCGGCTTCTAATATACGAGAGACGACAGACCTAGCGAAATCTGTTTTTCGTCAATTTTGTTTTTTCTTTTTTAATTAATTGCTTTTAGTGTTTCAGCTGGTTGCCACTTTGGTTTACTGTTGGATTACAGCAGACGTTTCTTCCTCGTGAACACACGGTGTATCGAGTAACCCTTTCAGCACGATGAAACGATATACGAGTTCAGAGAAAGCTATCGCGGCGTTCGATGAATTTTGTGTAGGAGGAATTGATACGATTTAGCTTGAATGGAAAATTTAAACGGTAATTTAGTTATGTGCGTGGTAAATGTAAAAGGAGTTAAACGGTTAAATTTACTTTTTACGAGAACGAGGAGAGTGTGTTAATTTCGACTTTAACGATACTGACAAATTTTCCTCTGATTTTCATTTTATTTATTTTACACGCAAAGTTTTTACTACACTTTGGAAATTGTATTTTTTATCAGAGGTGGAAGTAAATTTTCTCGGGGTAAATTATTCTGTATCTTTCACATAAATAGATTTAAAAATATCTGACACAAAATTCAAACAAATTAAAATTTTCCTGAAAATAACATCTAAACAGATTAAAATTTTCTCGCAAATAAAATAAAAAAAAGTTAAAATTATCTTGAAAATAAAATTGTAAAATCCTTGAAATTTTCTTGAAAGTCAAATGTAAAAAATTAAAATTGTCTTGAAAATAAAATTTGAAGAAATTCAAATTTTCTTGGTAACAAAATTCAATAGAAAATGAGGAAATGGACAATTTGGGTGAAAATGGGTCGATGTCCAGGAACTGTGAATCCAAAAGACATTTTCTCGCAAGCAACAGGAAGATTTCACTTACGCAGATCGTCAGAAATAGAACTGTCTGTGGTTTAGAAGCAGGAAATGTCCAATAGCTGAAGTGTCTATGGGATGAACGATTTTTTGAAGTGTTTTCGAGAAGAGAAATGGTACTTGATACAGGTCACTTAACTTTCTCATGGCAACGTTGGCACGAGCCTGTTGCTTGAACTGAATTAATTCGCAGTTACGTCAGTAGTATGGTCGGCACCGAGTTGATCGTTGCTCCTCACTTCCAAATGCGTTCATTCGTCCGGTTTCTATTAGACTGATCCTGGAAACCCATGGGCGACGAGTTTCTGTTCAGTTTCAGGACTGTCGTAAACTTCTGCTGTGGTTACTTTAGTATGCCAACGTGTTAGATGTTAATTCTCGATTAAACTTTAATTTTGCAACAAGATGCAGAGGAGTTTTCGTTTACCATTTTGTGTAAATGTATTATGAGAGTTATATTCGAGCTTTGGTAGAATTTCACATCTGAGTGAAACAGCTCTTTTACTGAAAATTGGTTCGGTTGATTCACAAACAGTACAAAAGTCAAAATTTTTTTAGCGAACACTAAACATGATTAATACGATTTATACTCGAGAAAAAAGTAAGTTTCTTGGTAGAATTTCAAATCTGAGTAAAAAAAAGTGAATCTAATGAAAAATTGACGTGTCGTCACAAGTTGCTTTATTATTGAAAATTGGTCGCCTTAATTCGCAAGTAGTGTGAGTGACCTAAATTTCTTAACAAACAGTAATCAATTTGAACGAAAAATCGGCCGACACGCTATGCACGATTAACATAATCTATGTTCAACGAAAAAGTAAATGTCTTTCATAGAAAATTTCAAATTTGAGTAAAAAACTGAACACTTTTCTCACAAGTTTCTCTATCGCTAAAAATTGACTCACCCGATAAACAGCGCAAGTAACCAAATTTCTCGGCGAACAGCAATCAATTTAAATAACAAACTTTAAAAAAAAAAAAAAAGGGAGCCAAAGAAATAAAGAAGGGAACATTCTTATCGACCAAAAAATTCACGCAACGTCACAAGTAGCCTTACTATTAAAAATTGGTCGACTCAACTCGCAAACAGTACACTCAAGCAACCAAATCAATCTTAAAAACGAACTTCTCGAAAAAAAAAAATCCAAAGAAACCGAAGAAAGACACGTTCAGAAATTGAACGACTAAGGCTCCGAATAAAGGCCGTCCTTTCAGAATTATATCCTATCTGCCCTGACATACTGTAACACTTCTGAAATACAGTTGGGCCAACGATCATTAGGAAAGGCAGCCGCACCTACGCGCTCGCCGAAGTACCGGTAGAAAGGTGTTCAAATCCGCGTTCAAAGGTGCTCGTATCCGTTTACCTGGTCCGGGGACACGCGATTCGATCTCGGGTAGCGCGAATTACCGGCGTAAATCCGCGGTTGAAACGTGTACGTTAAACGAGCCTGCCCGGTTATACATACAAAGAGCAAAACCGAAGTAGACGAGACGGTGAAGGTAGTTGGGTAGGTAGACTTCGGTCGAAAACCTCGACAAGGAGGTTGTGTTCGCGTTGAAAGAAGGAAATGTTTGAGAAAGACGAAGGAGAGGAAGGAGGGATTTCGGTTTCGAGATGGAATGGGCTTTCGCCCTGTACGGTCCAGCTGTTTCTCTGTCCGCCGTAAAAACTGGTGCGTAGCACTTGACACCCAGAAGAGAGGTCCATCCTCTTCTCATTTTTCGCGGTACCGCGGCTAATTTGCATCTCCTTCGTCGTTCACACGAATCAAGCGATGCGAGATTTCGGATTTTCTCGTCTTTGCGCGAAAAATTTCGATCGTTAAGTATATCGCGCAAATTTTCCCTTGTTTCGTTTACTTTCCACGACTCGTCGTCGCCAGCTGGACGCGTAATTGAATTAACACCGTAGGCGACTTGCGCAGGCCTAGAGCCTCACAGGTCAGCGACGACGACGACGGCGGCGACGACTTTATATGCGTTGCAAATGAAAATACGAGGCTCGCGGAATTAAACGGACGTGGATAGAATGTGTACCGCGGAGCGCGGTTGCTTGGAATTACGACTTGCTCCGGTGTTTTCCTCGCGTAGCAAGTTTCTTTACGATTCAAGATTTCCGAGTAGGTATGTACATATGTACTGTGTGTACGTAGAGAGCTTGGGTAACGCGCGGGTTTCGGGTTGGAATTACTTTGAAGTACCTGGGGCTCGTCTCGGAGTGTTCGGAATTCGTGTGAATGTGTTTCTTCTCTTTCTTTTTCCCTTCTTTTCCTCTCTCTACAGGTAAAATGGTAACGAGTTTCTGGGGTGATCTAAGGTCAGGAACTGTGTGTGTTGTAACCAGTTGTGTTGTACGGCTGTCTGCAATTTATGTCATGGGACTCGTTGTAAGAGATACTTTTGTATGTTTGATCGTGATTGGAAGGTCTTTGCAATTTATAGTAATGTCTCGAGGATCTTCGTGTTTGTTTTCGTGTAAAAACCGGAGGCAACACATTTTTCATGCATGAATTGCATAATGCATAATGCAAATGTTTAAGTATCGTATAGTTGCCCAAGAAATAATCGAGCACCGGCGATCGCAGGCTGAAGGTCGAAGATCGATAATCGAAAAACGAAGGATCGGAAATAGGTGGTCGAAGTTCGATAATCGAAAATCGAAGGTCGAAGCTCGATAATCGAAGACTGAAGATCGATATTCGAAGGTCGATAATTGAAAAGTGAAGCTCGCGGTTCAATAATCGAAGACTGAAGATCGATAATCGAAGGTCGATAATCGAAGGTTAAAGATCGAAATTCAACAATCGAAGGTTGAAGATCGATAATTGAAAATCGAGGGTCGACGATCGAATCTCGAAACTCGAAAATCGACAAGCACGCGATAAAAATTTCAAAACAAAATTTGAAAGAGGAAATTCAGAACGTTCCCTCGCTTCCTAAGACGTAATCGAACCGAAAAAAGGTGAACAGCGACCGCCGTTAGACGAGCTTACCGAGGCCGGACAGTCGGATTGGGGATTTATCACGAAAACAGCACAGAAAGTTTGACGACGGGCAGAGCGTAGCCGTGGGGCGGCGGGCAGGGGAGAAACGCACGCGGCTAAGGCTCATTGTTCATCCCTGTCGTGACACTCACGGCGGTCCGCGTTACCGAGGCCTACGGTCTCCGGATGCATTGAAAGCACAGACTCTCCTTCGTGTCGCTTCGGGCAGTAACAATGCATAATAATGCTCGAACGGGCCGTATGAATTCAGGTTCTGGCATCGCTCGCAAATAAGCCGCACGCGAGCGAGAGAGTTTACCGACAGAAAGAGCCACGGTGAAACGAAGACGGAGGGGAGAACAGAGAGAAGAATCGGGGTAGGAAACAGAGAGAGAGAGAGAGAGGAGAGGCACAGCCAGTAGCAGAGGTTTGCGAACGAAGAATACGTGAAATGGAAAACGGAGAAAGTTGGCCGAGAGTGGCCGTAAATTTTTGGCTAAAAGGGATCTCTCTCCCCCTCCTCGTCTCGATCGGACGAAGGAAGGACACGGAGAAAAGAGGGTTCTTCCTTCTCCTCCTCGTCGGCGTCGTCGTCGCGGCGGTTCGAGAGGATTCCACGCTGCAGTTTACGGCGACAATGCCAGCAAACGCTGCTGCTGCTGCTCTCGCAAAATGATTTCGCAACCGGCACAAACCCGGCCTCCTCTCTGCCAATTGCATTTAAACCGCACCTCGCCAATAGTTGTACGCGTATACGCTATAATTTAGAACGAGTTGGAAGTTGAACACGTCCCCCGTGGCCCGCCAACCCCTTCACTTCGCTCTATTTGCACACTTTCGAGACTCTGTGTATCGATACTACCTCCGCGCGTCGTCGTGTGTTGTATCGTCCGCGACCACTGGAACAACACGACGCGTGCGAACGGAGAAACGGAAACGTTCGGCTCTCCCCTTCGTCGTTTCCCCGTTGATATTAAAAAAGTTTCTCCACCTCGCTAGCTCGCTCTGTGTAATTACGCGCGGATTTGTTCGCTACTTCCGTTCTCCACGTTCCTTCGAATCGCGTGCCCGGCTCTCTCGCTTAGGACTTTCAGATCGATTATCGTTCAATTTATTCCGCGGAGGAGTTGGTGCGAATGTTGGGAATGCGTCTGGAAAGGTGAATTAAAAGAGATCTGAAGGGTTGAAACGAGGGAAGCTTGGTGTCATTTCGTTTCTCTTGTCGCGTGGATCGCTGCATGGTAAATTGAACATTTTTTCACGTAGACGTCGGGGATTTTGTTGCAAATGAGATATAATGTAGTATGCGTGGAATCAGGGGGGGTTTAAGTCATCATTTAACTGGTTTCGAATTTGTTTGAGAAATACGGATCTTTGAAGTTGGTGATTTTTATGGAAACTCAGAATTCAGCTGATTTTTCTTTCGTTTCATTTTATGTTTGATATTTTTGTTGTTTCAGTACTTGGATACTTCCTTACAGATCGGAAGTGGAAGTTTAGATACACAAAGTGTGTTGAAAAATGAAGGAACGGTAAATATAGTTAGCCTCCGATAGCAGGATTTCTGTTTGCCTGTGAGAGAGAGAAAATTGATTCACAGGTTGATCAGAATTTTTCATTCCGACGCGAGGAATGGAAAATGGAAATCACGTGGCTTTGCATACGAAATTATCCCCTCTATAACGCTACGTGATAAACTTCATTTCGCTGGTTCACTGCTGTACTATTGCACTGATCCAATTTCTGTATAGTAATTATGTAAAATAGTAATCAAGGGTACGAATTTCTCTCTTGTGAAATTATTCACTCTTTATCCAACCGCCTACATCTATTAACCTCTCGAATATCGTAACCACGGAAAATCCCTACAGTACCCTAACGACATAAGCCAAAATTAGAGTACGAATTAACTTCACCGAAGTATCCCACCGCTTTAATAATCTCCAAACCCAACACTCCTTGTCCCGCAACTTCAAACACAAACACATACATAGAGGCATACACACAGACACGCTCTATCTGTCTCTGTTTTTCGTTTCGCACCAGGATTCAGGAGGCGAGCAACTAGTCGACCAATTAGAGCGTCAGAGGTATCAGAGTAGCTCGGTGGTTCCATGCTAGCTCTGGATCGGCTCCATCGACCTGTTCTCTCCTCTCTCTGTTCAGATGGAAATTTCCACGGATCCTTTTCCCCTTGATCCTGCGGGGATACGGTAGCTCGAAATCTAGGGTGTCCGTTATGACATGCACTACCTGGCGAAACAGAGAGAGTTGGAGAGAAGAGAGAGAGAGAAGACAAAGAAGAGAGTTGGAGAGAAGAGAAAGAAAGACTTGGAGAGAAGAAAAAGAAAGAGAAGAGGGAGAGTCAAGAAAGAGAGAGAGGGGAGTGAGAAGACAAGAAGAAGAGAGAGAAGAGAGAGAGAAGAGAAAGAAGAAAGAGAGTTAGAGAGAGAGTCGGGGAGAAGAAAGAGAACTGGCTCCGAAGAATACAGCAGAAAGAGAACGCTCCCTGTGTACGAGTCTGTCGACAATACACCGGGTGTCGCTGTAGCGAGCCCGAGTTTTCGGGCGTTGTTCCAGTTCGGCCGCTAATATTGTATAGAAAGTGGCAGGGAGGGTTCTTGTACCGTGGAGAACGAGGAGAGGTCGCGGAGATGGTGACTGTGCAGGGTAGAAGAAACTACCACCACCCAAGTGTACGAGTAAAAGAGAAATATGATGGAGAAGGAGAGACAGAGAGAGAGAGAGAGAGAGAGAGGAGGGGGGCTAGGTGATTGTGTTAGAGAGCGAGGCAGAGCGGAATGGAGGGTTCAGACGAGGTCAGGTCACGGGACGAGCTGCTGCTGTGCTCGGTCGATAGAACGAAGCTACCACCTATGCCACACACCATACCACGCTATGGGTAAACATGTACACAGACACACGCACGTGTGGAACTGAGTTGTCCAGTTTTCATGCCAATCTTCAGGATCATTCTGGAAGTTTGGAAGGTAGCAACGTGTGGGAGCTGGATCAGACTTGTCCAAGTCGAAGAAGAACTTTTTTTTGGATAGAGTTTATTTCGGTGTCAATCATTGGTACGTGAGGAGGAATTGAACGGGAGTGTACTTAGCCAAAGAAGAACTTTTTTGGTGTCGATGACTGGTAGACTTTTGAACGGGACTGTTTTTAGGCTGAGTCTTCAGTCGAAGAACTTGTTCGGATTTCGATTGGTACACGAGGAGAAAAATTGCTAATTCTTAGGACTTTCGAACGAGACTGTATTTAGCCAAAGAAGAACTTTTTTGGACGGAGTTTCTTTTGGTGTCAACGACTGGTGCATGAGGAGGAAAACTGCTAACTCCTAGTACTTTTGAACGGGAGTGTATTTAGCCAAAGAAGAACTTTTCTAGTGTCAGATACACGAGGAGGAAAATTGCTGATCCCTGATACTTTTGAACGGGACTGTATTTAGCCCGAGTGTTTAGTCGAAGAACTTCTTTGAATTTTAATCGGTACACGAAGAGGAAAATTGCTAATTCCTAATACTTTTGGACCAGACTGTATTTGCCCGAAGAATAAACGACTCGTTAAGTCGAAGAAGACCTTTTCTGAATAGAGTTTACTTAGATATCAACGACTAACACACAACCAGAAAAATTGCTAATTCCTAATACTTTTGAGCCAGACTGTATTCCCCCGAAGAACGAACGAACCCGCAAAAAGTATACAAAACTTACCAAGTCGAAGAACTTCTTCAACACTAGAACTACCGACCGGGTCAAAACGACCCATTAGCATCTTTCGAAAAAAACGTGAATGTTCAATACCGGTCAGTATTATCGTTTCTAACTTTCCGAATTTATTTTCTACATGTATGCTTCTATTTGCATGGATATGAATCGAATTTTCCAATCACGGTTCAGTTATACAAAAATTCATTTTTGGAAAGTCACTAACGGGTCATTTTGACTCGGCTGGTAGTCCTAGTGTCAAAACACACTTTACTCTCGCATCACCAAAAAATTACTAATTCCTAAATACTCACCAACAAAACCGTACTTCCCCTTGTATTCACCTAAAAAGCTAACCTTCTCCATTCGTGAAAATTTCCACCGGAAAAGACAGCAATCCTGCACCACGTAACGTGAGAAAAATTGCTCCCCGTAGACACATCTGTACGGCAAAAAAAAGTGTATCAATCCACCGCGGACCCTCAACAGCGGACTTAATCGAGCCGCCATCGCTGTACTCGCAGTTATTTCGACGCGAGCGTGGCATAAATCACGCGGCTTGACTTTTAACTGCTTCCCGGTGCTCTCCTCAGGCTTGAGACACACGATTGAGGTATCACACACTGCTGGCTCGCCATCCTTCCCCATCCGATGATTTACGACGTGCTTCCAGATGAAAACACACGTAACTCTCCTCCTCTTTCTCCGGCTTCGCGCGCCGTCCACCACGGACCACGGCCGCGGGAAAATGGAACGATTACGGAACTATCGGGATTCGAGAGCAAAGTGGCCTAGGATACGTTTCTGCTTACGATTGATCGTTGGCGAATGGGAGAGATCTCGGGCTAGAGGACGCGATCTTCCAATATGCCTTTGGATTTTATCGCTCGCGGTTGGATAATACACTTTGGATAATGTACCGGCTAGTTGAAGATGAAAGACGGTCGACCTGGTGGAAATTGGCTTTGTGGAAGTGGAACGTCTGTGAATCTGTTAGACTGATTGAATTCGAGTGTTCTTTCGGGATCTTTCTTCGAGAGTTATTGGAGGAAATTTGGACGATTGTGGGATGAAACGTTGCTTACTTTTTGGAAATTTTTAGTCCAATTTGTCGTTCAGTTTGTCCAACGATTAAGCTGAGGATGTCCTGTGTCGTTTTTATTCTTAGGTTTCGTGTGAATAATATTAATAAGCATTTCATCCCCTGTATTACACATTTTTGCCAAAAATTTCTAGTTTTCATGGTTCCGATAAATTTATACTTCAATGTTTCTTCGTTGCTAACGAGGAAAATTACCGTTGATACCAATTTCACATTCTAATGAGAGAAGCAACGCTAAATACAAAAAAAGAAAATATAAATAACTGTAAATTTGCGAACAGTAATTATTACCAAAGAACTGGCAGAGGCAATACACTGCAACAATAAATAAAGAAACCAGACTGCAAAATACAGGCAAACACACACGTAACTTCAAATTTAAGTTACGTTACACATGTTAATTGTTGGCAGACCCAGAGTTAATCTCCTTTAATTTAGTCGCAGATAAATCCCAGCCAAATCTACCGGGTAACCAATAAAACGGTACAATTCCAAGCGAAATGCTCAATTACTCATCCGAACTCCTTCGAATTCACAAACCGAACGAGACCTCCGTCAGAATCGCAGAACAGCGAAAATAGCCGGTAACGTAACTCATAATCGTGGAATCAGCCGTAATGCCAAAAGTCCTCCACAGCTACGCTCTCGTTGTACGTGCACCAGGTCCAAAAAAGAGGCGCAACGAGGGTCGTATAGGACGCGTGTATGTATATCCCGAGGTAAAAAGGAAACGTAACAGTTGGAAGACACGGTGTGCTCGAGAAGAAGAGGGGAGAGACAGAGAGCGCACGGCGTCCGGAGAGGATGTCCGACCTCACACGTGGCCGTTTCCCGCACTTCCTCGTCCGGCCTCTCCTCTCTGTGGCCGGTTCGCCTCTCGTGGAAGACCTCGATAAGGTCGCATTAAGGATTCAGGAAGAACGCGGCGGCGGCGCAGCATCGCGAGAACACGCGAGGCGAAGTTGGAGCCGCTCCAAGAGGAGGCGGTGCCAGCCGGTTGAAAAAGGAAGCCACGGAGAACGCGATGGAAACAGATGGATACCGGTCGACTGTAAATAAACGATCGATACCGTGATAGCGTGCCGTTTTTATTTGGTTTTCTGGGGGATTTATGGAGGGTTTTCTTGGTTCTGTTAAAGGATAGTAAGGTACAGTTGTAATTAGTACACCCGTCCCTCAATTTACGCGAATATCCGTTCCACGTGGATTTGACTGAGTCTGTCGGTATAAAAGGAAAACTATTGGAAATAAAAGCTAGTAAAAGTTTTTCGCTGTAGGTTTTTCTCCTTCTTCAAGTCGATTCAAAATTTTCATTTTCATGTCCAAAGACATCGACTTTCTCTTCTTTCGCGTGATTGAAAGTTTGTTAGACATGACTGGGTTGAAATGAAAAAATAGAAATTATAAATCTAAACAGTATAGTAACAATGTCGTCCTCTCGACGTCCAAAGTCACACTGTTCGCTTCCGCACTACGGCCCAGCGGCCGAAGACAACGCCTTCTGCGGGCCTAACGCAACAAACTTTCTTTCTGCGAATCTGCCCCTGCGATCTCACAATACTGACTGTATAAAAGTGTCAATTTTAAAACTTATAGGAAAATATGTGTAAGGCGTTGTGCGACGCGCCTAGGCAACGACCGCGGGGCCCGAGCCGCAGGGGGCCCTAGACAAGGAGCAGCGCAGGCTGCACCCCCACCCCACGGCTTGCAGGGCCCTAACGGCCGGAGAAGCGTATAGAAGCGGGAAAAAGGGCAGCGGCCCACACACTATCGTACCCAACCATCGACCAGCGAACCTACGTCGTTTTAAAAATCAGTTACTCTAAGCCCTTGTAATTCTTTATTCTTACATATGTACGTACATATCTGACCGCGTAAATTGAGGTAAATTTGCCGCGTAAAACAAATACTCGCGTGAAAGAGTGCCGCGTAAATTGAGGAACGGGTGTATTTTAATTGGACCTACGTTATGATAAGGTAGCTTTTTTTCTTTAGTTTCTTTTATTTTTCTTTTGCATCGATTTGTAGCGAGACTTCTTGGTTCTTTTAGACGATGTTAAAGTATAGGTGTAGTTAGGAAGGAAAAGAGTACGGGGTTAAAACCGGGGTAGATATGTATAGGAATAAAAGAATAGGTGGATGAAGCTGGCCGTGGAGCTGAGTAAATAAATAAATCTATCAAGTATAGGTGTAGTTGGTGTTATAATCGGATTGATACTGCGATGACGTACTATATTTCTTTATTTTTGGGGGATTTGTAGAGAGCTTTATTTGTTTCTATTGTAAGATAGTAAGGTAGGTTTATAATACGTACTGTAATTGTTACAGTTTTTTCTAATTTTAAACAATTTCTTTTCTAACGATTTAGGCAGAGTTTTTTCGTTTCTACTAAATAATACTAAGGTACACTCGTAACAGGGCTGGATTTAGAGGCCCCCTACTGTTTTAAATGACAACGAAAAATTTAAAATATATATACCTTTTTAATATGTGGAAATATATTGTCTTTTAATTTTTGTTAAAGAAATAATAAAGGATGTGTTTACAAAATCACAGAAATAATTATATAATTAAAGGGTTTTAAAAACGACAAATAAGGCTCATAGAACAGAAAGTTTTAAATTAAAATAGGAAAATAAAAGGTAAAAATTAAATTAATATAACAACATAATTGGTAGTACATAAAGAATTCATTTTATTGGATAGATACCCTTTGAAGTTAGCCGACATTTTGAAAACTCTCAAATAAATGCTTTTGAAAAAAAAGACAAGATATCTCAGTCACACTTACAATGCGCCAAAATTATTTTAATGTTATACTTTGTATATTTAAAATTATTTACCGGCACTGGACTTGTAATTAGTATTATAATTAGATCGATACTATGATAGTGTGCCATTTAAAAAAATTTTTTTTATTGTTTTTTCCATGGATTTGCATAGGGTTTTCTCGTTTCTGTT
This sequence comes from Habropoda laboriosa, assembly GCF_001263275.1. Taxonomy (NCBI): domain Eukaryota; kingdom Metazoa; phylum Arthropoda; class Insecta; order Hymenoptera; family Apidae; genus Habropoda; species Habropoda laboriosa. The sequence continues at coordinate 496,702 of NW_017100832.1, forward strand.
ACACGACACTAAGATACACTCGTAATTAGATCGACACCACGATAGTGTACCATTTTTCCTAAATTATTTTTAATTTTTCTCTCTCTGATTTATGCACAGTTTTCTTATTTCTATTATGCGATACCGAAGTGCACTTGCAATTAGCACGTGATTCACAGGTAGACTGGTCGAACTTGCATAACGATCCAAAAATGAACACTACCGGGGAACAAGTGTTCTTTTTGAATTAGTCGGAAGACGTGAAAAATTAGATCGATTTTTCTGTAACCACGTGTCAAGTACACCACGTGGCGCTTGATCAGAACTGAATTTCAAGAAATGCTTTTTTTGCAAACTACCGGGGTATAAGTGTTCTTTTTGAATCAGTCGGAAGACGTGAAAAATTAGATCGATTTTTCTGTAACCACGTGGCGCTTGATCAGAACTGAATTTCAAGAAATGCTTTTTTTACGAATACTATAACAACAGTAGCTGTAAGAAAATATACCGTCTACAGGAAAAAATAACGAAACACCGAACACAAAAAATAAAATAGAACCCTTCAGTTCAAATCGACCCTTTTCCTTCAAACTTTCGTTCCACCGAAACGAGAAGTTGCATTTCCTATTCCCGTACAAGAAGCTTCTTCAGTCACACTTGAGCGACGCAACAGCGAGCACAGTAGAGAGGCCCGAGGAAATATCGCGTAGCAGAGAAGAGAACGTATCGAGAAACCCGAATTCTTCGTGTGTTCCTGTTTCTTCTCTCTCTCTCTCTCTTCTTTCCCTCTCCTTCTGAAACGTGGATTCTCGTGTAAGCGTGATTGGAGATGAACGACGATCATGGAAATGACTTTTACGATGAAACGGAGTCAAAGTCAAGACGGAGATCTGACACGGACCTCGCTCAACTCGGTCAAGGCAGAAGACCGTTAGAGCTCGCAGGACACACTTTATACAACACACTGTTGAGAGAGAGAGCGAGAGAGAGAGAGAGAGAGAGAGAGAGAGAGAGAGCGAGAGAGCGAGCAGCGTGTATCGCACTTTCAGCGAGCACGAGCAGAAGCGTCGAAGATGATGACACGATCGATCGGGCGTTTATGATCCACTTCTATCACCGTCCTTGCACGGTACCCCGCGACGAAAAAAAAAGATAATCCACGCGATCGATCCTCGGTGTGTCTGACTGCCGGGAGAATGGAACGGTTCTGGCATTCTGGGGTTAATAATAATTACTATTATTATTAATTATATTATATTA
>NW_017100832.1:498007-509501 GCF_001263275.1 Habropoda laboriosa
CCCTAATAATAATTATCATTATTATATTATATTGTAAAATAAATATACCCTAATATTACAATAATAATGATATTAAGGTATAATAACTATTATTAGTAAGGTAAATTTCTGTAATACATTATTTACAATTTTCACATAAAATTAGGGTCATCACAGTCAATCTGTTACACGTTATATTAACAAAAAGATGTCGGGAAAGAACGTTCTCTTTTTTAACTCTCTTGTTGTTATTCCTTTTTGTAACAGGAAGAGATGCAGATCAAGTGTTAGCTGAGAATTTGTTACTACTTCATATATTACCTGTTTCCCATTTTTCACCGTTTAAAAAGTATAGTAAATATAATTTTCTTCTTTTCTTCTTAAATAAATATAACGATGTATTGAATTTAATTAAAAGGTATGATAAATATAATTTTCTTCTTTTCCTCTTAAATAAATATAACGAAGCATTTAATTCAATTGAAGAGCAGGCTATTTTATAATATTTATTTATTGCAGAATAATGATGGTTTGAAAGGTTCAAACGGTGTAATTAATTATATAGTTTAACGAGTGTTCGTTGTTTCGAGGTGTGTTGAAGATCAAAAAAATTTTTTTTTTTTTTTTTTTAATATTGTTCTCGTGTGAAAGAAACGATTGAAAGTAAAGTTGCGCCACTTTGACGAAACAGGCATTTACATAACCCCACTTTAACAGTTAGACTTTCGTTTACCAGTTCACAGTTCAGGGATACGAAAACGTCCTTGACTTTAATACATTAGACCTAAAATTGGCTCGAATTCGTTTCCCTGAAAATTCGAGCCGAACCACTTTCGAAAAAGAAAGAACTGGCTCGTTTAATGATTCTGAAGTACGTTCATTGTGGTTGAATCAACGGCTGCCGAGAGATATAGGGTCAAGGTAATCTAACGAAAGCCTGGTTCTTAAGAACTGGGTCCAAATAAGCGGAATTAAAAGTACCTACTGAAAAAGAAAAATGTACACGAAAGAAGAAAAATACAAAAATCGAACAATTTAACACTTGGAAGTCGAGACTCCTGAAAGGTTGTTCAATTTAAGTTCAATTAATTTTGCAACGCAATAGGTAAAAGATATTGAGGTTTAAAAATTTCTGCACATTTCTTTTACCTTCTCTTCAGTTTTCTAGAGTTAATCAATTATGCCTTAGAAAACACCCTATTCGCAGAAATATTCATCAATCACAAATCACATCAGGACACCCAACAAGTTCATACTGAATGCAAAAGAAATTTCAACAAAAAACCAAAAAAATTTTATAGCGATTTCTATGACTTCGCTAAAAAAACACTGGGAAAGAAGAATGAAAAATGAGAAGGTGAATGCGCTCTTTCACAAAATTTAAAGGTACCTCCGAAGTATCGATCTAAATTTCGACCCAACGTTCGTCGCAAGCTTGCAAAACGATTTAACCCGTTGAAAAGAAAAATCGTCACACACGTGGCGGGAAAATACGCGGGATCTTCAAACGGCGAGAATTTCAAGGAAAATTTCCCTGTCGTCGCTGTATTTAATCCATTAGCGACCGATGACACTTGTTCTTCTCGCGGGCTAGAAGGGGGAGAGACGAGGAGGAGGCGCGTTTCGTCCGCAATAAAAATGGGGTCAAACCCCTGTTGTGGGCCAAGGTGTCGCACGTGTTAGGTGATCTCCGCTCTCAGTAACAATCGTACAAGCTCACGTCCGCGAGAATTATTAATCGTACTATTCGCCCTCCGACGCCGCGAGAGATACCGATCTCTGCAGCACACCACGTGGCCGCCTCTTTCACACGGCTCGATCGCGAACTGTGCTCGACCATTCATTCGCAATTTCCACCGTAGCGACAGTTTCACGGAGCCCTTCAGCGGGTTCGGATAAGCTCGAATACGTTTTGCGACGCGAGAAAGGAATTGTGAATGGAAGCTTGAAATTGAAGAGTTCGAGGCAAGATGCGGAGGAACTTTTGGAAAATTGATGAAAACTGTGTTAACACATTGAGCGCCGGCGACCTAAGAGACATTTAAAGCCTGAACGCCGGCAACGTGTCGGCCACTTAAAGCCCAAACGCCGGCCTCGTTCGCTTGTTTCTGATCAATGAGTAGCCAAAAAAAATATTCGAAACATTATATATTTTCGTAAAATAAAATTTGTCATATACAATTTAACGTAAATGAAAAATAGAAACAAAATCGTAAGTGTACGAAAGATATACTGTCTGCGGAATACACTGCTCAAGAGTGATTCTTGCTTGGATTGTTTATGAATTATCGTATACGTTTTGTTTTTAGAGTATAACAAATGAAGATCGACGTAACCATGACATGTGAATGCAAATCGATGCGTAAGACACCCATACCAGCAAAAAAAATTCCACATCATCGTGGGGCCGGCGCTCAAGTGATAGACCCAGAATCCCGCGTTTTCACGGGGCCGGGCGCTCAATGTGTTAACGAAACATTTTTGGATATCTGTTCCAAGTGTTCTACACACTTAACACTTTGGATGTTATGCACTTATGCAGTTGTTAATTTGTAATTATTTGGACCTCGATTTATTATACAGATCTATAATAAACAACGATAATCTATACTCAATCTAACCTACAATACATATATCCATAAAAAAGTAATAAACACTCGATAATAATTATTATAATATTAATAATTAGTAACAGATTAATAAATAATATCGGCAGTTGTCTAGTGAAATATTCATTTTACGAGGAACAGAATTTTAGTAATTAGTCATTAATCCAATTAAAGATTAAACAGCTAATTGAATGGTTAATCCAATCGACGATAAAATACCTATTTTAATCTTTAATCACGACTATACACCGATTTCAAAATCCAATCGATAATTGCTACTGATAATCAAGCATTTCGATTGTAATCGTATTAAATATTGCCCAACGCCGATTGCAAGCAAGCTATATATACACTACCGGCCAAATGTTTGGAATCACTGTGCATTGCAAGTTGCACAAAAATTCCCCAAAAATGTTAGCATTTATAATAATTTTCCAACGAATTTTTTATTATTCAAATCAATCGAAATGAGATAAAGTGCTATTGATCTTCACAACGTCAATTTCAAATCAATAAAGAATTAGCAGCAGATTCAATATTAATATAAATTGGCAGGTCGATTCGAAACTTTCGGCCGGTAGTGTATATACGTAATTCTTAATCCAATCTAGACGAAGGATCTAAAGCCTTCGAACGAACTTCTCACGTGCTACAACCTAATGTAAATAGCTCTACAACGAAAAGCTTAATTCTCAGAAAAATACTTCTGTATGTATATAAATCCCTTTTTCCTTTTTCCACTCTTCCTTTCGAGTCCAACGAAGCGCCAGCCGTCCACGCATCGATCGACTACACACCCGTTTGAATGATAACGCGGGGACGGTATCCAATGATCTCCTCTGCTCCACGTTAAAATCCCTTTTGCTGAATGTATACATCAGAGCGTGTCTGAGGGGTGCAGCCCTCAAACAGATATTCCAAAGCAATGTTGTCGAGAGTGATCCCGCGGATCGGATGTACGAACGCACACGCGAGGGTGTGTTGCACGCGTGTGCGTGCGTGCACGCCGTTAATCGAAAGAAAAAAGAGACGAGGAAAAGAAGAAGGACGAGAGTAAAAAGTAAATCGCCAACTCTACATCCTGTGTTTAATAAATCGACCGCAGCAATAAAAATAAAACGGAGAGACGAGGGTAGAACGACGCTTCGCAATTATCGACTTGTCTGCTCGTAAACAAACGCGACTGGGATGTTTCGTTGCCGTTTTATTTCTGTTTTTTTTTTGGGGGGGGTTTTTTTCGTTTTGTTTTTTGGATACGTGAAACGCTCGACGCTCGGTGCAACGATTCATCTCTGGCGATCTGTCTCTTCTGTGCCACGCGATATTATTGTTTGATTGCTGTCGGTTTGGATGATGACAGGTGTATAGGGATTAGAAGAGCTCTTGCTAGACCGAGTACTCGAAATGTTCATTATAATTCTCGTATTTGGTGTCGAAATCTGAGTCTGAGGTGTTTGGATTTGTATATCTGAGTGTTCGAATTTTCTCTTTGTTAATTATTTAAGTGTGAAGCTTTCTTTTATTTGAATTAATTTAGATTAAAGAAGGCAGAATTTAGGTGTAAATAATTAAGATTAAAGAATGCGACACAATTAGTAGCACACGTATATAGGAGAAAGTTGTTTGAAATTGATGTTAGCATCTGTAGAGAAGAAGAAACTTTTCAAATCTTTCAGAAAAATATTTCGGGGAACCGGGACTCGAACCCGTGATCTTCAGTCCTCAGCGTCACTGACTGGGCGCTTTAACCACCACGGCTAACGCCGCCTTCCCACTTTCTTCTATATTCATACGAGTTTTCTATTATTCTAAATCTTCTAAATTTGTCTGCACCTTAATCGTTACAAACAGCACGTTAATTTTTACCAATACAATTATTTAACATCTTAATATCTCAAATGAAAGATTGTAAGCAAAAGTTTTAAATATCAATTCACAAATGACAGAGAATCCTGGTCGCCTTACTGCTTCAATTTACGATCTCACTATGAATTTCAAGATTCGGGTATCCATAAACTCTAACGTAGGCGAAACAAAAAAATAAAAAGGGAGAATATTTTTCAAGGGTGAAACGAAGAATTTCACTAATTTAACAGTTTCGCGAGAATTGTTTAAAATTAATTTGAGCCAATACCGAAAGAAAAAAACTTTTGCAACAAAGGCAAGGAAACAAGTTTTTTTTTTTAACAGTCCCTTTCACGAAACCGGTTCACAGCCAAAGGGAATAACTGGCGAACAGGCCGCGTAATCCTCGATCAAGCCTCGTCGTCTCCATTGTGCTAAAATATTTCCGAGAAGTCACGACTCGGTTGCTCCCATTTTCCTCGCAGCCTCGAAACGCGACTCGCCCTTATTCGCGCCAATAAAACACCTTAACAAGGTCCGCCACTCGGCCTAATTTCCGCGAAAGGTATTTTCTGTTCGTGGACGTTGTTCTTCTCTCGTCGACAGGCTACGGGGAACGACGTCTATCCGATGAAATTTTTCGCCCGTCGCGTCGACGACGCTTCGCGCGTCTCATAATCGGCGTCGATAATTAAAGCACCGTGGAGGCAGGCAGCAGCAGCGTTGGGAAAAAGCGTATTTCTGGCACCCGTGTTGGCGTCGTCGCTGCCTCATCTCGCCTCCCTCTATCGCTTCGAAAGGAGCAATTTTTCTTCGTCACGTCACAACTAACCTTCACCTCCGTACCTTTCGTTGCTTTTTCCATCGATCGCCACGTGAACCGAACGAGATCTTGACCCTTGATCGATATTCACACGTCGTTTCACGGTGTCTTTTCGTTCAGAATTTGAGGAATTTTTTTTTTTTTTTAAGATTAGTGTGAAATTTGGTGGAAATTCTTTTTCGGGGGAGAATTAGAGTGAAAGTTGGGAATTTAAAAGGCTTTTGAATTAGCACCCTTAAATTAAATAAATTAGGTTAATTTGAAGGGCAGATTTCGGCGTTCGAAGGTGTCTTTTGGTTTAGAATTTGAGAATTTCTTTTTTTAAGATTGAAATATTTTTTCGAGAATTAGAGTAAAAGTTGGAAATTTAAAAGGCTTTTAAATTAATATCCTTAAATTAAGTGAATTACGTTAATACGAAGAGTGGATTTTGACGTCGTTTGAAGGTGCTTTCTGGTGGAGAATTTAAAAAAAATTGAAGTTCTATTTATTTTTTTTGGAGACTGGTGTTGAATTTTAGTGGAAATACTTTCGTAGAGTGTTAAATTAAAAGTGGAGCACTTAAGGAAGTTTTTTTTGTGCAGAACTTCGAGAAAATTTAATTTACCTCTGATTTCTTGCATTTTTTTTTTTTGAGTAATTGGGTTTTGAAGGAGAACTGATGTTTAAGAAAATTGCTTTCAAAGTGTTGTAGGGGTAACTGGAAATTATGGTGCAATTAAAAATGAACATTGTTATTAAGAGATTGGAAGAAAATTGATAAGAAGAAATAATAGCTACTCTACGATTATTAAAAAGTTTTCAAATCTTCAATACTGCATTAATAATAATATTTTTCATTCATTTGCATAAAATTCTTATTACAAACTGCAGCATTCTTGAAGCAACCTTAATAATTAAAATGGCTTTCAAGAAAATTAACCTGCAACCAAAAAAATAATGATTTTCTGCAGGAAAAATTGAACTGGAATTTCAATAATTTATTCGTCGAAGAAAACGATTTCTGAGTTATCGTTAAGACAGGAAAACAACGGAAACGGAGTGATTCTTCTCGCGAAAATTAAAAGCCAAAGAGCGTGGAAAATGTCAACAGGAATGTCGATCGTTCTTCCGAAGGTTGAATTCTGTGGACGAAGATCTGGCGAAGAGACTTATCGACGTGGAAATATATTTGATAGCAAAGGAGACTGTAGAAGGATTGAGTTCACCCGTTGATACAGTTTGTTGTCGCTGGCAAGAAATTGGGAAGGTGGCCAAACTCGGCAAATCGATTTCAACCGAGCTGGATACAAAGGGTAAATATTTATACTGCAGAGGAGGTTAACGCTAATCGATTTAATCTGTACCATATTGTCACCAATCTGTCTACACATCTGCTCATCTAATTATTTTACATCCTTCGAGTTTCTCAATCGTGAGAATTTTGTCTCAACCAAAAAGTATCTTTCTTTATTATTAAATACACTAATCGCAATATTTTGGAATAATTTTTTAGCGAATGAAGTATTATTTATTTAGCAACGATTTTTAATTATTTTTTTTTTTTATTATTAAACACAGTAATTGCAATATTTTCTAATTTTTTAATGTCTAGTATTATTTACTAATTCATTAGTTTGGTGACTGTAGCATTATTTTATTTACAATTTATTACTTGTTTAATAATAATTTTGTTTAGGTTTGCTTCACGCTCATTAAATGTCCCCTAATACCTTTGAACGACACTGTACACATATACCACAAATTTCTAAAATAAGTATTAAAAAGTTTAGAATTTCAATAAAAAACTCTCCAATAAAAGCATAAAATCTACAAGAACAATCGACACAGTTTCTTAAAATATCTTCTCGTTAAACTATCTCTTCTTGCACATCCTCGAAATTTGCCTTTTCGCTTGTTTCACAGTTAAACTCTCTCTCTCTACCTTCGACTTGAAAATAATGATTGCATATTCACGGCTCAACTAGCTTTAATCCGAAAACAGCGGCGCCGGTTGATCGAAGGAACGAGCGTCGATCGGAATCGCGCGGAGTAAATCATATTTTACGGTACAGAGAGAAGAGCCATCCCGAAAATAGACGCGAGTCGTATTGATCGATATTGGTGCCTCGAACCTCGCCTCCTCGAATGACGTAAAAACAAGAAAAAAACAGAAAATAGATATATACACACATACACACACACGCGCGCGCACCATTGTTAATAATTACATGAACGATAAAGTTTATTATAAGTAACATCTGAGTAAACTTTTCATGCTATTGTTAACCTTAAAGTTTTTTCTTTACGTTGTAAGTTTTATCGTAAATCAGATTTTGAGGTTAGAAACTGCGTCGATTATTTTGGTGTAAGTTCGTTGAAATTATTTACGATAACTTTTATCGTAATTTCTATTTCGAGGTTAGAAACTGTGTCGATTGCTGTAGTGCAAGTTTGTCGAAATACCGATTGTGCTGTAACTTTCATCGTAATTCCTATTTTGAGGTTAGAAAGTCTTCGCGTCGATTATTTTGGCGCGTTTATTGAAATACTTATTGCGTCGTAAGTTTTATCGTAATTCCTATTTTGAGGTTAGAAACTGCGTCGATTATTTCAGTGCAAGTTTGTCGAAATACCGATTGCGTTGCAACTTTTATCGTAATTCCTATTTTGAGGTTAGAATGTCTTCGCGTCGATTGTTTTGGTGTAAGTTTGTCGAAACACTGATTGCGTTGCAACTTTTATCGCAATTCCTATTTTGAGGTTAGAAACTATGTCGATTATTTCAGTGCAAATTTGTCGAAATACCGATTGTGTTGTAACTTTTATCGTAATTCCTATTTCGAGGTTAGAAACTGTGTGTAAATTTGTCGAAATACCAATTGGTAGATTTTCCCGAATATCGAATACCGTAAATTGCCAGGTAACCTCAAAATCTTCGCAAAAATGTGTGCAAAATAACGCGTGAACGCGAGAAATGCAGGAGTGTGACTCGAACAAGCTTGTACGTTTAAAAAAAGAAAAGGAGGAAAAAATAAATAAAAAAGGAAAATGCAGCGGTGATTTCATCGCGGAATGCAAATCCCGCGAAATGGAATCTCGGCTATGGCGGAATTAATAAGCGAGTATGGAAAGTGGGGGAGAAAGAAACTAAGTTTTACGATTATTCCCCGTTGCCTGGAGAATTGCAAGCGTAACGAGCTTCCATCGTGCTCTCTCTCTCGTGAAAACCAGGAATTGCCTCAACTTGCTACGGTACTGTTATACCGAATTCTTTGCGCTTTTTTCCCCCGTGGTACGCTTTCCTAACGAGTCGATGTTACGCTTAATTAAGCGGCACCGTGTATCACGCCTATTTTGATCAGGCGATTTCGCAAATGAAATTCACCTGTGAAGAAAATCCATGATTTTTATTAACAGCATTTCACGATAATCAAATCGACGATTTTTATTTAACCTCTTTCGTACGATGACGAAGTTTGTCGATTTATTAATGGAACACCGTGTATGCAGCTTGCGTAAGTACCAACGACTAGTATTTGGGGCTATCAGCGTAATCGTGGACTAACCCCAAAACATTTACTTCGAAATTGTGGCTAATTAAGTTATTGACATTTTAAAACATTTCTTGAGGCTTCTATTTTCAGATACATACACTACCGGCCAAAAGTTTGGAATCACTGAGCATTGCAATTTACACAAAAATTTCCAGAAAAAAGTCGGCGACTTTGAGAATTTTTTATCATTCGAATCAACTGATATGTGATAAACTGATGAATGTAGAATTGAGATAAACTTCAAATCTATAAAAAATTAGCAGCAGATTTAATATTGATGAAAAGTGGGAGGTGATTCCAAACTTTTGGCCGGCACTGTATGTGAAAATTTGATTTTTAATATTTTTGCTTAGGACACTATAGAACTGAAGTCTTAAAGAATTATAAAATTACAAATATTTTAAAATACTTGTCTAGGTTTCTATTTTCAAAAATATTTTTTTTTGGAAGATTGCTCAGGACACTATAGAATTGAAGTTTTAAAGAATTATAAAATTAAAAATATTTAATGCCTATGCCCCAAGTGCCTTCACGCAGTCCCGTATCGCACTCAACGCTTAAACAAACTCTCGATTTACAATACCGAGAGATCGGCTCTCAGTACGACAAAGACACTACAGAACTTAAGTTCCACCGTGCACATGGTGATTCCCGCAGAACCGTCAATTCGTCCAAAATTGTGGGTTAGGCCACTATTGCGCCGACAGCCTCATTTGAGGGCGTATTTATACGCTTTCCGCAGTTAAAGGGTTAGCGAGAGAGAGAGCTGGCAGCGTTCACCACGATCGCAGGCGAACGCGAAATGGTGTCAACAACGATGGATCGACGACGCTGAGGATTTCCAGAAAAAGGCAAAAGAACATTCTAATTGTGCGTCGACGAAGGTTGTCCTTCGCTTCATTTTTCTCACGCCAGTCACCGGGTCCGTGAGACGTTAATTATTGCTTTCACTCGTCCTCTAAAAATCTCTACCAATCGAGAACTTCAGATCGTTCCATACGTGTGCTTCCCGGTCGCGTAAGGGAGAAAAAGAACGTGACATTTTTCACTGGGAGTTTAAAGATCGCAAAGCAGCTAATTTTCCGTGAAATATTCAGACACTTGTGCAAAAGGGGGAATCGATCCACTGAGCCTTGAACGCGAATTTGGAAATCGGCCATTATTACTGGAGAGTCATTGCCGGCGACTTTGATTTGTCCTTAACCCCGTTCCCTCCTCTAGAGAGCACGACAGAGATTCTGCACTAAATTCGGACGAAACAGCGATTAAACGATAGAACGGTAGATTTTGCGTCTGTCGATTGACGAAGACTCGGAGTTTGGAAGGACTGTGCATCGGCGGAGAACATTTGGACGAGGATGGAGTGAATTGATGTGCGGTGTTTTCGACAGAAAAATACTTTATCGAAGAAAGAAACAAAGTCGTGAAACAATAGTATCCTCGTTTCTTTTCAATTTTTTCAATATTTTGCGCAATATTGCGCAAGTAATTATCAAACGTTCTGAGTGAGAAGTTCAACCGATGACCCACGCAGAATTCTGAATGACGTGACACATTATTCTATAATATTTTATGAAAAAACGCGTATATTTAAGCTGTCAACCGAGTTCACTTCTCAAACAGAAATTACATCTCTCTAGTTCATAATTAAAAATAAGTAAAAATTAGAATTATTCCAGTTTTCCTCTTGCGAAGGTGAGTATGACGTATTTTACACTTAACGCAGGCAAAATTGTGCAATTAGAAATAAACTACTGTGTTCTAAGTATCGATGGACCAACGACGAGTTAACTCGTCCTCCCCAGTTAAAGGGTTAACAGCTGAAAATATTAGAAACAGAAGAAGAAAAATGAAGTATCGATATTTTAGTAAAATCGAATTTTTCGTTAATTTAACCCTTTGACATCTGGAAACTCGAAAGTAAAACACTTGCTGTGTATGGCTGAATTATAGCGTTAATAGTCATCTTAGTCAAATCACTATTTCGCAGAATATGTTGTATTTTACATTCGCAAAATAACAAACATACAAATATAAAATACAGACCATAAATACGAAGTACAGTAAATTCTCTACAAGAGTCAGTAAGTTTGGATTCTGCAAGTGACAGTATAGATGGTCCTACGCCTAGGCCTGCGTCATTGCTGCGCCCATGTTATCTCGCTCGCAGTCAGTCAAGCGTGTAACGCTACACCAGTCGGTTTCCTTTACGAGATTTCACGGCTCGACAAATCATAATACAAAAATATAATTTCTTTAATTTTACTTTTTTTTATCCCGAAATTTTTCTTAACATATTGATGAAATTTTTCTGATGAAAATAACATAAAACACGACATAATTTCAACAACATTTACTTATTAACGCGTTCACTGTCACGTCAGATTTACAGGTTGTTGTCAGGTGGCCACAAGAAAATACATTTTAAGCATAGGATTATAGGAAAATAATGTCTAGCTAGCTATGACGTTCAAAATTTTTAGTTGACAACACTTATTTTATTTTAATTATTCTAAACATTTCAGGCACTCCAGTCACTGATGACCACCATGGCCATATCGAGGAAACAATCTAACGTTAAAACTTATTGAGTGATTCATTTCATTTCATAATATATCGCTTTAACGAGCCACCATTTCGTTGCCAATTGTTTATCAAATAGAGTCGGCCTACCTCCACGTAAGAAAAAAAAATGTAGGATC
>NW_017100833.1:0-31369 GCF_001263275.1 Habropoda laboriosa
TCATTTCCGCCCTCACCCCTTCGATCTCTCTGGAGACCATCTCCTTTATCGAGGTGATGGCCTCCATTATGTAGTCCTGGTGTTTGGTCCGCCTTTCCTCCCCTCGCAGGGACGCCCCTGACGTCCGAAGCGGCGACGCCACCGGTCGCGGCGAATTTGGTGTCCGCCGCGACGATGGCGCCTCCACCAAGGTTGCCGTAGACGGGAAGCGCGGTGAGGAGGTCAAAGCCCCCTCATACCCGCCCCCACGGCCCTCCTCGCGGAGATCCTCGCCCTGCGTTTGAATCGCAGCCGCCCGGAGCTCCGCCACCTCCGCGCGGAGGGCGACAACCTCGCTCCTTAGAGCGGCGGTGTCACCCTCCTCAGGGGGGACTGCAATCCTTTGTATAGCCTCCATACTGGCGCATACAAGGGTATCCGCTGCCCGCTTGAGGGCCTTCTGTAGTGGGCCCTGAAGATGTCCACTCTTAGCGGCGATTTTCAAAATTTGGTCGCCGGCTTCCAACACTTGGCGCCCTATGTCCTCAAGGTCCTTCCGCCTCCTGGTGGGGGCTGGGACCCTCGTATCGAGGATATCCCCGATAAGGGCATTCGCAGCCTCCTCCACGGCCAGCCTTTCCCTGGCCTCCTTCTCCTTTAACTTTCGGGCGTAGTCCACAGTTGTTGTGGGGCGGCCCCTGCTTTGCTTACGGGCGGGGGGTTTTAACTCCCCCGCATCCCCGTACTCAGACCCGCTAGAGTCACCTGGCTCCTTCACATCACTGGGCCTAGCCGAACCCCCCACGCCGGCGGACGACACCGACCCAGAGCGTAGTCTGATCGGATTAAAATATGTCCTAGCGAGAGAAAAATTAGAAATTAACTTCTCTCGTCCTCAGTAGTTCAATCGTGTTATAAAATGAGCCTTCCGAAGGGTGACTGAGAATCTATTGTAACGGTCAAAGGATCGACGCGATCACTACATGGAGGAAATTCCGTGCTGTTGCGAAACGTTCGCTACCTTCATCAAACCATTGACACCTCCTCCCGAAGGTAACAAGGAACCAATCAGTGTGCATACCATTCTAATGAACTAAGCCTAATACGCATAAAAGGACTAGAATAAGAGAGAAAAAAATAGGTAATAAGAAAACATCGACATTCAAGTGCGGTACTGTCTGTGACATTCGACTCTGTAAAAATATTCATTCAAGTGCGACCAGTTCGCAGCATTCGACAACCGGACAAGTTCACGGCATCTAGTTTCCTCTTCATTGTGTAGGAATATAGAACGTTCAATACTTAACAAACAACGCCAACCCGACCTTCATCAGAACGAAGCGTGGGAAGCTGCGTTAACAGTTATATCGTTGAAAAATTGTCGTTATCAAGGAAAATGCTCGAACGCTTCTCCATTACACTGTACACAATTCATACAACGTTTTTCAATTATTTTCATTACTGAGTTAAGGTGATCTCTGGTTATCTCTACGGTGCCACAATATCTTGGCGACCCCGCTCACCCGCTCCCCTAGACTTAAAAATATCTCAATAACCAATCATTTTTCGACCATTATACTTCAATACCTTTTTATGTAGAATGTCGAAAGGAATCTATCTGTGTAAAAAAAAGTATGAATTTTCATTTTAAAAAATAATACAATTATTGATTACACATGCATCATTGCACTTCTAAAAAAGATATGGTCTTACGGATGTAATACTTTTTGAACAATTCACCTTCCTCCTCTGACATTTTTCTGTAACTGTACTGGTAACGGAGTTATAACATGTAACAACTGCGTAGACTACCCTGTATATACTATAGTCCGAACTACCGTCACACCCTCATTAATAAATTGGCGTAAGTGTTCTGTCGGTTTCAATAGAGTTGACTATTTCTTATTGTACTTGTATTAAACGTGTAGGCGTGTGATCTAAAAATGCTTGTAATTGTATTTCTGCAGTAATCTCTGTAATATTTATATATTGTTGACAGGGATAGCAATCTTTTTTTCCTTGCACAACCAAGAAATAGCTTGGGTATATTTTTGCATTTCGTGATTTCGCTTGCGGATATATCAAACGATACCGATGTGACGTCATTTTTGTATCTATTATATGTATATGTATATGTATGTGTTATGGTAAGTGATAACTTTTTTCTATTTTACTGACCCTTGTTAGAGAATTCATTCTTACCTCTTTGAAAATTACGGCCGCATCTCGTTTCCCTTCTCTACGTAAGCTAGTTTCAGCCGCAAAGCATATCTCTTCGCTAAGTGCCATATCTAATGTAGACTAAATTTTACTTGTTTTACTTCTTTCATTACTTTTTCGAAAACATTTTGTAGGACGACCGACAGGTGTTACAGGTACTCTTACTAACACAGATGTACATGGTGTATTTATTCCATGTCCGCAAAGTTAATGGTTCCTGCATAACCACTTTCCTTCATTCTTTAAAAATGATTAATATGTTCGTTTATTTGCTTTCCGCCTACTGGCTAATTGAGAGCACAAAGATTCAGTTCTCTTCCTGATTATATCTATGCTACTCTGTTCTACTAGTTTGGTTCAAAATATTCAACACATATTACAAAACATTTTCCCTCTTTTTTGATGAATATTTTTCTTTTCTCCAAATTTCAAAAAGACCTTTTCGAGCTGTTCCGTCGCGCAGGGGTCTTCGTTGACCGGGTTTATGACACGCTCGCACCAGAAGGTTATTTTTAAGAACAAAGACGCTTCGTAGCTCCGCGAAAATATAGGTAATTTCTTGCAAACAATGGCTTTAGAATTTCTATCTTTCGGCGTCCTCAATAGCCGAAGACGTGTCACAAACCAGGTATTCCTGAAGGGTCAATACACACGCGCGTATAACGGCACTTTCGGCCGAGGGTTGACATTTTTCCTGTTTTTACACTCACTACACGATACCTCACAAATCCCCAAACCCTACAATTAGACACTATATTGGCAATGTAGCAGCAATAAACCCATAAGGCCAACCGATGTCGCAGCACCCTCATAACAGTTCCATTGACTTTAACTTTAAACCTTCAGAAAGTATATTCACCAGATGCAAACACACACTTCTCTCGCGACCAGTATCATTGTCACTCAGAATATAATTATACTTGTTAATAGTTAACCCCTTACACTACGCTGAACCTCGGAAAAAGCCAGGCCAAACCTGTCCGCCTGAATGGTCGCGCAGAGAGCCGAGTGGCGGAGCCCGATTTTGAATAATAATTGCAAAATGTAAAGAATAAATTAATAAATGTAACTAACTTTTTATGAAACTACAGTATAATAGGTTAATAATAACATTAATTGGAGTGTAAAGAAAAAAATGGGTGAAATATCATATGAGGGTCTTTTGTGTTACTATTTCTGAGGAGCGTATGAGGGTTAAAAAGGGAAGCATTTTCCCAGAGAGATTATTGTTGTTGTTTGGGTTGCTGACGCGAGAACGGACTTTATTCGTTTAGTTGTTTAGTCGTTAGTTGTATTTTAGTATCACCTGCGTTAATTTTAATCATTAATTGTTTTCTATGTACAGGGTGTCCCAGCCGAAGCAGGCCACCTAAATATTTCCTTCGTTTTTCATGATATAAAAAATATTTATGACATTGTAGCGTGTACGTCATCGTCAACAAACCCTTACCGAACGTCGTTCTATTCTTCCACGCCAACTTTCTCTTTTCCAACTCCTTCAGATTTTAGTTTCCGTTCTTTTGTCTCTCCCCGGGTTAAGACTTGCTTTCGTCCTCGAGTAGCCTAAGAAGCGCACATGTCGCATCCAGGTTCGCACGAGGACGAACGGCCCGCTTTCTACGAATTTTCCGTTTCCACCACTTTCTCCACTTCTATCTTTATCTATCGCTACTCCTATCTCCTTGTCCTAACAATATAAAAACCCAGTACGCCTACACCTCCGGACAGTTTTTCCTTTACCGACCATCGCGACGTACCCGCCGAACCGCTGCCGCCGGGACAATTAACAAAATAAACGATTGTATTTTCTGGACCAATTATACGCCTATACGACCATACACTTATATTTTAATAAATTGAGGTGAAAACAGTGTAACGACGTTCCTCACCCACCTCAACATAATATTAATGGTTTGAAACGAGAAATAATCTGGAAAAAGAATTTTTTTTGTCAGGTCTTTTTTTCTTGGTTTTTTCCAGGTCACTGTTATTGTTTATGTGAAAAACACGTATTTTATTTCATTGCATCTTGTAGTGGATGAAAAAATACATTTGAATACGTTTCACTCATGACCTTGAAATGACCAAGTGACTTTAGAAGTGAAAAATGTAATTTTTCCTGAATAATATTCGAACTTACTATTTATGTTGTAGCGGCCAGCTACAGGCCACACTTGGCGCACAGATGACCAGCGCGGTTTATGACGGGCGCGCTAGCAAAAACTATTTTTGAGGAAACCGTTTTTAGCTGTTTAACTTTTCTTAAATATTACAAAACATGTTTTTCGTAAAAACTTTCACCGACGGTCTCAATAGTAAATTGCCCCGCCATAAAACTAAGATTTCCGAAAGGTTCGCCGTACAGGGCCACGAGGCCGAACATGTACATATCACAGGTACCGAACCTAGAGGAAATTCCGCTGAGTTGCTAAGTCTCCGACGGCGAACTCGCCCCCCCACTAGAAAGCCTCGCTGTCCTGGAAAAAGCGCGCCAAGGGCGCAAGGGGCAAGCGTAGACTAAGTAACGAAATTCCTGATTGGTTAACCCGATGCATCGGTATTAACCAATTAGGAAAAGTAGTGAAGAGTGGAACAGGAAAAAGCTGGGGAGGCAGTCAGTCATTCTCTGACCTCTCGAGCCATCAGTCAAAAATAAAAAGACTTCACAGAGTAATTGTGTGGGTGTATTTTACCCCGACCACGTTCCCTTCTTATCCGTCAAGACCTACAATGTTATTAAGTGTTCAAAGTGATATCCATCGGTAGCGATACACTTTCTGATACGAGTTATTACTACTTGTCATGCTCTTTCAACTAATTGTAAGTTGTGTTTATCAACAGATACGTATAAAGATCTGATTCGTAGCTGACTACGAAGAGATTGTTAGGACTAAATAAACCTTAACAAACGTCTCACGATGTTCTATTATTCGAAGGAAGAACAAATTAATCTGATTTACACTTACGGTGCAGCTAATAAGTGCATAAGAGGAGCTGTACGACTGTACAAAGAACAATTCCCTAATCGAAACTGTCCATCACATTTGTCGTATGCTGCGGTTATCAAGAAATTCGAACAAACCGGCAATATTCAAAGAAAAAAACCTTTCAGAACTAAACCTGTTACACACGAGGCAAACTTAACAAGAGTCGGTCTTGTAATACAAAGCTACTATACAGAGCGGTTTGTATTGGAAAACCTTACCGCAAAAGTCATTAGCTTCTAATGAAGCTTCTAATAAAGTCAACAATGATAGAGTAACGTATGTTCTGTTCAAATGCTACAGGATCGCATAAACTTCGGCTAACAATGTCTGGAAAATCAAAAAATCCTCCTTGTTTTAAGCATATATCAAGTTTACCCATCATATATCGAGCTCCGAAAAATGAATGGATGAACATAGATGTCTTTAACTCTGAGTGCTATGGACGCATACATTCGTCCGGCGAAAGCTATCGGTGTGGATTATGGGTGCATAAATACGTTCGGTAAAAGTTACCAGCATAGACTTTGGGCGCATATATGCGTTTATCAATTCTTTTTTATTTTTCGCGTACTGCAGTTACGATTTATCGCATTGAGCAACAGGAACGAGGAATAAGAATATATCAAAATCAAGGCGCTGGGAACAAAGCATGTGTAGTTAACCCACGTTCACCAGTGCAGGCGGCCCCAAAACTGGAGCCGTGGTGGAGTCGGTTCAAATCGGCTCGCAGCTCCGCCTCCCCGTGGCCCCTGCTGGTAACGACGCTCCGGGCTGCCCTGCAGCCGAATACCTATTGACAAACACGAATACAACTGTGTATACACAGCTACCAAAGTGGATAAAGATGCTGCTTTCGTATATACAACAGGCGATGAGAGTGCTAGGACTTGTTCAGGCATACTAATGACACCAGATGCTTACTGGTAGAAGTTAGTTGGTTTGTTCGAATACCCAGGTGGATTACCGCAGCTATATGAAGTAATGCGAGAAACAAGAGGGCTCTCAAACGTGCTAGGCACTTATGCCGGCTTAGCAAATAAGGAAGAATATGTGATTACTATCCAATGTTCTAGAAGGATTTAGCCTCGAAAAGGTGAACGCGGGGTGCCTTCTGGTAAGAGGACTGTGAAAAACAGCGCAGCACTTACCCCAAAACCTCGAAACAGAGCAGAGCGGTAAAAGTGATAAATTAAAACAAATTCATATTTCTAACATGTTATTACTACAAAAGTTTCACTTTAATGATAATAATATCATAAATAACCCAATAACAAAAATACGACCAGTAGTCGACAAACTGAAGATATTCTTTTCGCAATCATTTATACCGTATGAAAATCTATGCATTGACGAAATCCTCTTACTATACAAAGGCAGATGTTACTTTAAACAGTTTATACCTTCTAAGAGAAGTAGGTTTGGCATCAAGACATTTGTCCTTTGGAACTGTAAAATTAATTACATGTCGTTCGCTAAGACACGAAATTATGACGCGACGACGACACCACCCGTTGTCCCGCATCACCGGTTTATACTTGCAAATAGACAACTCGCGAAAAAGATCTTTCTTCGAATAACGAGCATTGATTGGCCCGTTCCTCGAATTTGTAGCTTCGGAAAATTGTATATAAACAACATTCCATTGTAAAGACTAGACCCAGTAAAACATTGTATCTCAAGCTGAAACGTTGCTCCACAATAAAACACAGCAACTTACAACAAAATTCGTTTTCATAACTAAACATACTCTCTATGACCTTTTCATCCCATATCCTCATTGGGTTGAAAAAGGACTGTGACGCCTCACATCAAGAAATAAGAGCGTGGTACAAAACATTACATATTGGACTTTGTAATTCATTCCGGAACAAAACAGAGATTAATCAAAGTATTGCAGCCATTGGAATTTCTGGAAACGTTGTAATGACGCTTCTTCCACCTTATCTTGTAAAGGGTCATGCACTAATTACAGATAATTGGTATACAAGCCCACGTTTATATATTTTACTACCTGAACACACATCTAATGCATTTGGGACTGTTCGTAAAAATAGAAAAGAAATGCCTTGTATGGAAGAAAACCTGAAGATGGGAGAAATTTGCTACTGGTCCGGTAACAATTTATTGGCAATGAAATGGCGTGACAAAAAGGACGCCTGTCTGTTGTCTTCTGTACACACAGTTAGGTTGATTGAAATTGAGAGAAGAGATTATCGTACAGGATTAAATAAGAAAAAACCATAGTTTATGTCGAAATCGGCTTTGCTTCCTCACCTCTGAGCCAAGGAACACCCACTTGGAGGGATTTTGGCCAATTAAAAGCAAAGTATGAGAGGTTCTTCTTTGGACCAGGCTGGGTTAATGGTTGGGATACCCTCAGAGTCTCGGCATCCTCAACAGTCGCAGACCTTTACCCAGTGACCGTGGTACGGGCTCAGCTACCCCGAGGCACCTGAGCTCCACAAACCATAATCCTCTTAAGGCATATTTCGCAGGAACGGAGGGCTTCCCTTAGCTGACCGACCCGCGGGGGTGAAAACCCCTTAAAAAATCCCTAACTCCAAACTATGGCGCGTGGTGAGGAGGGTCCGCCCTGATCTTGCACATCCGGACGTAGCTGGAGGGAGCACCAGTTACTAACGGCCACCCCTCGGGAACCGGGCGAAACCCGGGATGTAATAACCTTACCCAGGCAAGGGCGGCTCTGCCTGTGTAGACTCTAATAAACGCCGGACCCCTCTCGTGGGAACGAAATGGAAAAGCCTAACAATTCTTTTCATTTTTTATATAGGAAAAACAGGAAGAAGATTCTGCAGCAGAGGATGGACAAAAGGCGCAGGAATACGCTGAAACAAGCAGGAACAGTAGGGACTCTGATGAACCTCTAACGACGAAAATTCTCCCAGGGAAGAAAAGGAACGAAGAAGAAGTTGAGGAGAGGGGAAAAGAAGAAAAAACCGAAACAAGTCACAAATTACGTGTACCCTGTTATCAATATATCATGTTATTTGTATAAAGACAAACACTTTACTTTTACCTATCCGAAGCTCCGAACTGTTCAGGTTAATGTGGTAAAAAACGCAGATTTTTGCATTAATTGTCTATAGATTATTCGCCAAAACGATCACTTTTTGACGTCGACATCAGGGATTTTGTTCTAAATGAAATATAATGTAGGAATTGGGGTTTCGAATTTGTTTAAAAACTACGGATCTTTGAATTTAGTAATTTTTACCCATATTTATGAAAAGGGGCTGCAATTATCAATTTTCATCTCAGAAACTGTTAGTCGAATTGAGCTAATTTTTTTTTTTGTTTCAGTCTAGAAGGATTGCCCTATTGTAATAATATTTTTGTTGTTTGAAAAATTGATTTTATAATACTGAAAATCATAAACAAATTCTTATTTTGTAAATTTCTCTGTGATGGGTTAGAGGTGTTCAAAGTTTGTAAAAAATATGGCCACATTCCTTGAAATTCTACCTATAAAATGAACCCTTTTGCAGAATGGAGTTTTTAAAATTAACGTCACAAGGGCTGAAAAGGAACTGATGTACCCCCGTTTTATGTAAGCGAGCCATGCACTCTGCTATTACAGCCGGTTGTCTGTACCGCTCGTACCCCATAGTACCCGAGATGATGACAGCCTCTATAAAAAATCCTGAACCTTAAATTATGCCGCGCATCGACGGGGTACGTCCTTGTCGATGGCACTGGGACGAGGCTGGTGGGTTTACCAGTTTTTAGCGGCCAAATTCCGGGTACATGGTGACCTCTGGTTTTATTTAGCCCTATCAGGGTAAGGGTTAGCTCTATTCAGATCGACAGTTTATCCACCCAACTCGTGAGACCAAATATGGAAACTCAATTTAAAATAAAAACCATGAAATCCAAGATAAAAGACGTTAAGAAAGAGGAACAAGAGACGTCTGCTGCGTCGGAAGGTGCACGAGAGTGCAGTATTCCGAAAAAGAGGAGAAGGAAAACTGATGTAGAAGTTGAAGAGACACAGTTAAAGACGACGAGTGTAGTTAATCTCGACAGTATTAAGGAGCAACTAGAAAGTGGACTAGCAAGGAACATCCTTGAGACAGCAGTGATGAAAAGCAGAATCATAACGCTGGAAGAGAAAGTTTTTGCCATCAAGAGCAAGCACTTGCCTGCCAGAAGCTATGCCGAAACTGCTGGCAACAGTCAACCTATGAGCCAAAAGCCTCCGCGGAGGGATAAACCCAAAAAAGAAATAATAATAGTCAAGAAACCAGAGCCTGATAGCCAGGAAACGAGTGAATCAATAAAACAGAAGATCTATGAGGTGCTGAAGGAAAAGAAAAGAGATCGCCAAAAGTGGCGATGACATGCTTTTGATCAAAAGTGCTAACTTTGGCTAGGCCGGGCTTGAAGTACGAGAAACCTAGGAAGATTGGACCGTTTGGATCTGGATGGGAGTAGGACAACATCAACTAATTTTTCTGGTGCTGCCGGCACCAATCCATGGCGACGTCTTATTACATATACATAGTTAGTTCCTTCCTGTAACGTGCCGACTGCGCAATGTTCTACATATGTACAAATAAACCATATTATCTTTTTCATTATTCCCGATCTGCTTGCCACGACCTCTCCAACAATTAACAATGGCAATCAAAAAACTGCAAGTTAATGCACAAAAATCAGTCACCGTAGCAACAGAACTGAGAAAACTAGCCATAGATAAAGGACTTGACGTTATGCTACTACAGAAGTAGTAGAAGGATACATCCCACTAATCGCAAGAGTAATTGCGAAAAATAGTGCAATGAATGGCAAAGGTTAAATTCGAAATAGTGGTATTTAATCAAGAAATGTGACCAACATAAGCCAGCTATGTACGGATGAATTTGTCTGCGTACATCTGAGTATAAGTGAGGGTGATATATACCTGGCCTCGATATATTGCGTGCTTGGCGACGCAATGGAGAAGTATGTGCAGAGGATGTTTGAAGTCGTAGAATGCACCCAGAGTAATGTTATCATTCGTGGTGACCTGAATGCAAAGTCCAGTTTCTGGTATAGTGCAGAAACAGACGCGAAAGAAGCTGTCGAGAAGATAGTATTAAACAAAGGCCTGGTGGTTGTGAACCAGCCGGAAAGCCCGCACACATTGCGAACGGTGAATGGAAAATTAAACATAGATATAACGATCGCAACGTACCTTACAGCATCTAAAATTCAAAATTGGGCAGGGAAACTGAGCTGGTGCAACAGCAATCATCACTGTATCTATACTTTGAGCTCAAAAACCACAACCTGAGCAGGAGAGATATAAACAGAACAGCACAATTTAATATTAAAAAGGCAGACTGGTGCAAGATCAAAGATCTATTTGTGGAACAGTTTGATGCAGCAAAGCTGGACCAGTTAAAAGATGCCACACCAGAAGCAGCAATAAAGAGTTTTAACTACAAATTAATCAAAGTAACCATAAAGAAAAAAGTCCTTTTCACATGAAAACGTAGAAAAAGCAGCGAAACAGATGAACAGTAAGCAGAAGACATGTCCAGAGATGTAAAAGGCTGAACCTGGCTGAGGAGGTGGCAGCGGCCAAAAAAGACCATAGCAGAAAGAAGAATGTTTATAATAAAATCATAAAACAAAGTAAGAAGAAGTCTTAGGAGGACTTCGTTCGAGACAATGTCAATAAGGATCCATGGGGGGTCATACATAAGATAATGTGTGGCAAAATAATATAAGGAGACGTATACCACACAATAATAACGAATGGTGAAACCAGCAATAGGACGTGTTTGCTCTCTCTTGCTCGTGTGTGTATTATTAGTTAACTCTTAGTGTTATTCTGTTCTTATCGAAGTTCATAGAAGGGAAACTCTTGTCATCTTAACTTGTTCTCTTCTCTTCCTTTTTTTTTTATATTCCGCTTTTCGGAACGTGGCTAGTGTTTCTGTTAACAGGGGTACTTGCTTCTATAAAGTTATATTTTTCTCATCATAAATTCATCGATACAGAAAACTTCTACCACGATGTCTTATGCTCAAATAGCACAACAGACGCAGTTCCTTACTAGAGAACAGGCTATTGTTCTTGATTCAGTTGAAGGTATCTCGATTCAAGAGTATACCGTGGCAATAGGAAAAATTTTTTATCCGAAGAGCATTAGGTTCGTCTCAAGAATTTTTCATGGCAGTGTCTATTTATATTTAAACAGCAAGGACAACGCAGACAAACTCACTGATTCACACAAGAAAGTGGTCAACATGTTTTGGAAATCCGTTCTCTTATTTCGAAGGCCAAACGTATTCTCTCTAACGTGTGTCCTATAATTCCGCATCATAATGATCAAGAAAAATTTGCCAAGCATAATATTTATCTGTCTTCCCAAATCACTTTCATCACAGCCGGCATTAACGATCCTAGTTATGCTCACATCCTAAGTTTTCGAAGACTTACGTCCATCCTGAAGATGTTATAAACCTCCCCGATGTGTTGCAGATAAACTTCGACAATATTAATTATTGGATTTACCTATCCACTGAAAAACTTTCCTGTTTTCTCTGCAAAGACGGGGGACACTTAGCCAAATTTTGTAAAAATACTGACCCCTCTCCTCAGTACTCTTCAAACTTACCGAGCCATACAAATGAAGATAACTCTGCTATAATTTTATCATGTGACAAGGGCAAAATTTTGAACTCCAGTCCAACTACGTCTGAAGATAAAGATTCACCCCTTCAGTTAGCTAGTGCTCATCGCCCCATGCCACCACCTTCAGCCATTAAAAGGCTACTAACTAGCTCTACATCCATCGCCGAGACTTTTTGGGGTTCGGGAAATAAGCACGAAAATGATGCTCCTACTAGAATTAAAAAGGTAACCAAAAAAATCAAAAAATCTAAAAAATCTGAAATCTTGATCCAAGAATTATCTACTCAGTTGCAACCGGCCAGAGAATAAATTTCAGTAAATTTCCATAAATACCCACTTAATTTCGACAATATCATTGATTTTCTACATACTTTTTATGATAATCCAAAAGTTTTGGAAAATACCTTGAGATATACAAAAGACATTCCTGCCTGTACCATCATGTTATCAGACGTAAAGGATCTGTTCTTCGCACGCAGCTTAAAAAATCGCATTATTAGTATCATAAAAAAGGTTATAAATTACAATTCAAATTCCGATCTGGATGATGGTTCTAGTACCGATTCGTGCTCTATGGAAGCACAAGGAACATAATCTTGCCTCTTCAATTATATCTTCATATTCTTCATACTCCTTTCTAAGCAAGATAATGAACAACAAGCAATATTCTCTTTCTTTTGAAACGCCAGAAGTATCCAGCGAAGGGCTTATGAAATGCGGGCCCGACTCCTCAACGACGATATACTAGTCTGCGTTGAATCTTGGCTCGCTCCTACAGACAGGATCAATTTTCTTGGTTTTCTGATATTCAGAAAGGACAGAACTCATTTCAAAGGTGGAGGGATCTTGGTTGCTGTTTGTAAGAAACAGCATCTTAAAGCATTGTGGTATTCGCATCTTAAATCTTAAACCACCCTTAGATTTAATAATTTGTTACAAAACCCCAAGGCCCATTCTTTCTCAAGATCTCTGGAATTGTATTGTTTCAATTGTTGACAAAAAGTAATAATTATATATACTTGGGAGATTTCACTGTACACAATACAAATTGAAATTGTTGAAAAACTGATAGCAATGGGTTGGTCTAGAAAATGCTGCTGAATTTAACAATTTACTCTTACGTAACAATAATTCAAGTACTCACATTGATATCCATTGTTCTCCAAAATCTAATCTTGATTTTATATTCTCCTCTATTAACTTATCTGACAAAATTGAAGTAAAAGTATGTGATGAAACCTGGGGTTCCGTTCACTTTCCAATCTATATAAGTGTTAGTGTTGATAAATATTTCTATAACAAAAGATTCTTTAAGTTCAAATCAGTTCATACAGACTGGGTAAAGTTCTGTGGAAAATTAAAAAATTTTTATTCTTAATTTCTTTTTACCGAAAATAAACAATCACCACCCAGCTCTAAGTGTAATACGTTCATGCACACAATAGTGGACGTGGTTAAATGTTGTACTCCTGCAAAAGAATTCAGTTCACATCTGAGAAGAAACAAGTCAGTTCCCTGGTGGGACATAGAGTGTGACAAAGTTAAAAGGCTCCGTAAAGCATACTTTAAAATATGGGAACATACGCTTAATTTAGAAGATTTATTAAACTACAAAAAAATGTATGCTTTAGCCATCAAAACTTAAAACAAAAAAAGAAAAGAGTGCTTCAAGTTATTTGCTGAAAATTTTAATCTTCAAACTGATCCTAAATATGTTTAAAATAAATGCAAGATTTTTAACAACAGCTGGACTAAAATAACTCCTTTACACTCTTCTAATAACATATAAAATATAAATAAAATAAAGCTCACCTTGGACAAAATAAGTTCTCCTTGGGCTTCATCAGATCTTCTTGATTACCTTCTTGTCAACAAAACTCGTTCTTTGACTCTCAGTTCAGTCTTTCAGAATTTAATACTGCTTTCGGACCTAAAAAAATAAAGTCAGCTTCCGGAATGGATAGCATTGATTTTAATATAACAAAAAAATTACCCGAAAAATATGAATTTCTAGTGTTCGATATTTATAACAAAATGTACAAAGATAATTACTATTCATTAAGTTAGAAGCATTCTTTTATCCACTTTATCGGCAAATCTGATTTGCGTGGATCTTCGTCCAATCTCTCTTACTACCTCTTCGTGTAAACTCTTCGAGATGTTAATTAAAAACAGACATCAGTGGTGGGCCGAATGTAATAACTTACTCCCCCGCAGTCAAGTGATTTCAAAAACGGTAAATCCTGTTTAGATAATCTAACCAACTTAGTATTAAAAGTTGAGAAAGCTTTTGCTGAGAAAAAACAGGTTTTGGCAGCATTTCTTGATGTCCAGGATACATTCAATAATATCTGTATTGATATTTTACTTTCCAAACTTGTATTGTTGGGATGCTTATTTAATTTACTTAATTTATAAAATTTCTGAATCACGAAAGATCTGTATTTACAACTCTACCTGAGAATGAGAATACTAACAAGAATGGTTTTAAGGGTGCTCCGCAAGGTGGCGTCCTCAAACCGTTATTGTGGCGACCTCTAGTTCCGTTCAGCCGCTCCGTAGAAAGGTTCGTTTCCAACGGTAGGGAAAAATCCACGAAAACCTGAAAATCTAAAAGGCCACCACTTCCGGCGTGGGTGGCTTCCCTACCGTTGGGAGGAAAAGTTTCTTCTTCCTCGTTGAGCCGTTGTACGATCAACACCGCGTGTAATATAGTAGCGTCAATATAGTGTATTAATAGCGTCCTTATATAGTCTTTAACATTCAATTTTGTATACATTTATATATTTATCCATGGTCTTTTAAACCTTTTTTATATAATCGTCTTTTAAACCTTTTTTATACAATCATATAGTATAATTATAAGTGTTAAGCAATTATATTGAATTAGTTACTAAAACGACGCTTTTTATTCTCCTACACTATCGACGCGTGGGGATTTCTAGTGAAACACGTGGCTGACGCCACAATCTGACGTCATGTGGCGCCTCGTAGTGTAAATGTTAGAGCGTGCCACACTCGGGTTGCGCCGCGGCGTAGCCGGAGCGATAAACAGGTAATGAGAACCGATCGAATTCATCCTCGAAAACCGTTGTATAGGATCTCTAATTTGATTGGAGACCTGTTTAAGACAAAAGCATGTAAGCCAGGGGATATGAAAATCAACGACGCCTAAAAAACTGCAATTAGTCGGAATCGCGAAGAAAATAGCGAAGGTCGTTTTTATAACTTTTTTATCTGAGCTCGGAATGAAAATCTAAAAAATACGTTTTGTAGATCTATGTCAATGACACGCACGCAAAGATGTTAGCTTTATTTACTAACGTTAGCGTAACAAAAACGATTGATTATATTCGGTAGCGTTGTAAAATGTAAACAGTTCAGAAGTATTCGATCACTGTTATGAATTATTGAGACATTTAGTTTCTGTAAACATCTGGCCACTTTATGTAGTTAGTCTACGTTATCGCTCTACAATGAAACACACAAAAGAAGAAAAAATAAACATGGTGTCAGTGTACTTAGAAACTCGAAAGAGTGCAGTGCATGTAAAACGATTGTATGCAGAGATTTTGTCGTAGAAATCGTAATACTTTTAGCTATGTTATCAAACGCTTTCAAGAAACTGGAAATTTGTCACGTAAAACACCTATTCGAAGAAAAACAGTGACGAATAATGCAAATGAAATTGCAATCTTGGCCGCAGTGACAGTAAATCCATCTGTAAATTGTCATCAGATTGAAAAAGAATCTGATGTTATTCGATTAAGTATCATACGTGTATTACATAGGCATAAATTGTATCGGTATCACTTATCTAAGGTTAAAATGCTTACTGGTAATGATTATCATTGTCGTTTAAGATTTTGTAAATGGGTGTTTGTAAATGGGCTTTGGCAGCAGACAAAGCAACATTCACAAAGGATGGAAACCTTCATTTTAGAAACACACATTGTTGGTCGGTACAGAATCCACATTGGTTCAGACAAATCTACCATCACCATCGATGGAGTGTGAACGTATGGGTTGGCATACTCAGAACTCATATTATTGGTCTATATTTTATCAATGGACCACAGTCTGGACAAAAGTATGAACACTTTTTAACAGAAATTTTACCGACCTTATTGGAAGATGTGTCAATGCATAATCATCTAACAATGTGGATGCAACAAGATAGGTGTCCTGCACATTATGTTTCAGTGGCAAGAAACTTTTTTTTATGTTGGTTGGATAGGAAGAGGAGGTCCCATTCAGTTTCCTGCATGCTCACTGTTAGGGACTGGGTTTATGACATGGCCGCCTGTTTACGCTATTTTTGAATGCGCCCCTTTTTTTCCTTCGCGTTAATTAATTTTTCTTTCAAATTGGCCACGAAGCCCAGGAAGCGTTTTATGGCTGCAGAAAAATAAATTTTCTGCCAACTTCGAAATTCAAGGGTGGGCGGCATGCTCGCGGGCCATGGAGGACTGTCTAGGGGAGTAGACCCGTTCCAATTGGCGTAGACTACCACCTCCCACCCATACACATTTTTATAAAATAAGCTCACCAACGCGACACACGAACAGATAAGAAAAGAATAGACAAGTAACTCACGTCGAACACACACCAGATAAAAGTCAATCACAACGACATCACACCACCAACCAAACCGCACAACGAACCAGCGACAATCCCGCGCCACCACTCTCGAACATACAGCTTGTTCGAAGTACGCAACAAGAATAAAAGAATAATAATTGCTGGTGATCTAAATGCTAAATGCGAGATTTGGACAGGTAAAGAAGGGGCAGCTAGAAATAATGGAAGAGGTAGAATCATAATGGAAACTATGTGTGAAGAGGATCTTACTTGCTGTAACAGAGGATATAAACCTACATGCAAGAAAGCGGCAGGTGAATCCATTGTAGATATCACCATCGCAAGTATGGAAGCAGCAAGCTTAGACGAAGAAAGTCTGAGCGATCATGAGTTAACATTATATGAAAAGAACGCAAGAAAGATAAAAACAAAAAGATGGGATGTAAATAGATTAAATTACAATAAAGCAGTAAACGAGGTGAGAAATATAAATATGAATGAAATAGAGGAAGAAATATCATTAGACAATAGAGTTAAGCAAATTGAAGAAAGGATATTTAGGGTTTGCCAAAAAAACTATGCCAGAAAGGAAGGAAAAAAAAAGGAAAAATGCTTATTGGTGAACACAGGAGATAGGTAAAATAAGGAAACTATGTATGGAAATGAAGAGGAAAATCTGCAGGGTAAGAAGGAGAGGGGGTAGCGAAATGGATTGGCACATAAGGCAACTAGAGGTAGAATACAAGGTGGAAAAAAGGTGGTTAAAAATCAAAATAAGAAAAACAAAGGAAGTGGCGGGGGAAAAACTAATTGCAACGATTGAAAAAAATGTTTGGGGGTTACCGTATAAGATACTAATGGAGAAACTAGGTCAGCACAAGGGAACATTGAATAAAGAGGAGGTTGAGAAAATTATTAAAGAATTATTCCCGGATAAGATAAAAGAGTTACCCTTCCCAGTGGGAACGCAACTAGTGGAGGTACCGACTGGGGAGGGAAACGGAAGAGATGAAGAAGAAGAGGGAATCCACCCGGTGACGATACAAGAACTTCGGTTAATAGGGAAAAATATTAAAAGTAAAAAAGCGCCAAGGCCGGACGGTATACCTACTGAGATCCAAAAAATAATAATCAGGGAAAAACCAGAATTGTTAATTGATTTATTCAATAGATGCCTTATAGGAAAACAATTCCCAAGAAAATGGAAGGAGAGTACCGTAATTTTAATCCGTAAGGGGGAACCGGGAAGCGGAAAATACAAACCAATTTGTTTGATAAACACTATCGGAAAAATATTTGAAAAAATCATAGAAAGCAGAGTGCAGGAGAAAGTGGGGGAAAGGATTAATCTGAATGGAAATGGCTCTTAGGAAAATCACTAAGTTTATTAACAATGAAACAGGGAATGGCCAGTATATATTCGCAGTTAGTTTAGATATGAAAAATGCATTTAATACAGCGGATTGGAACAGTATTATAGTAAGGCGTTAAAAAAAATGGGGATCGGAAATAACCTGTTGGGAATTATAGATAGCTACCTGTCGGATAGAAAAGAGATCTTAGAAACCGAAAACGGAAATGTAGAATGGGAAATTACTAGAGGAGTATCACAAGGGTCGGTGCTTGGACCACTCTTGTGGAATACAGTATATAACAATATCTTGGAAGAAAATAGAGAAAACGAGAAAAAGATGATAATATGTTACGCAGACGACACGCTCATACTACATATGTAAAGATAGGGACTTCGAAAAATCTAAGATAAAAATGAAAGATAGGGTTAACAAAGTAATCGCGGAAATAGAACATTTGGGATTAGAGATTGTTGGATTATTACTAATAATAATGCGTCAGTCAGTAAGCAAAAATGAATTGTTACATATATGAAAAACACTGCTAGTGAAAATAATATAATAGACCGGATGTCATCGGACCCATAGGCCTGTAACTGTTTATACCTAAGGGACCTGGGTAAAAGGCTGATGCAGTCCTGGTCTCTTTTTCTCAAGTGGACAACAGACTTTCTGTCGTGCCCTTACGAGTTTTTCACTTTCACTTCGACTGCGATTTTCTAAGCGTTAAGACATCCTTCCACGCCAAAGAAAATAAAATACGTTTAAGAGAATTCACAGTGAACACCATTTATTTAACCCATTAATCCAATAGGTTATGGGCATAGTATGCAATTTTTTTATTAACTTTGTGTTTTAAAAATTATAAGTGACAGACTAATGTGGGATTTTGTTGATTACTTTTTATGTATGTATATTAAATTAAAACCCCACGCGTCGCCGGTGCTGTTCACTAATATTATCTTTATTTGTCACAAAAAATATAATTCGCTCTCTTAGTTTTTACGGTTCTATGCTTCTCGTTCGCTGGTCAAACACACACAACACTCTTCTTCTTTTTCTCCCACACACGCATCTACACACACCCTCACACACGCCGCGATCGGCTTGACAACCCATGTTATTGTCTAAACATAACAAATGCGCCACGCACGATCGTCTTTCATTCGTTCTTCTTTTTCAGGCCATTCACACCAACTCTTTCCATTTCCCCAACTCTCCCCACATTCACTCTTTCATACCAAAAATCCCACACTAATAATATAGTGATCATAAAAAAACAATATATTGTGATAGTGCTTAAGAAACTATTGTGACTAAATATAGTGATTAGGCCTTTTACTATTAAACAGTGCTATATAACTCTATAATTAATGGTATTTTGTTTATTTTTGTTATACGTGTGATTTTATTGTTAGTTTATTAAAAGACAAGAACTATGGAAAATCTAAAAATTAAAAGAAACATCAAACCTTTCGGTGGTGAGCGATATAGTGTCTGGAAGTAGACGTAATTAAAGTGATCGACGAAAAGGCTCCAGACATGTTAACCGTCGAATGGATAAAAGCCGAAAGGATCGCGAAAAATGTAATCGTGGAATATTTATTCGATTCCTTCTTCGGGTTCGCGTGTACAGAAAGTACTACGAAAGAAATTCTGGCCAGTTTGGACGCAATATACGAAAGAAAAAGTTTGGCAACTCAATTAGCCATACGGAAACAATTATTAAGTCTCAAATTACAAGGTGATACACCTCTTGTACGACATTTTACTGTCTTTGGTGATCGCATCATCGAATTATCGGCAGCAGGAGCGAAATTGGAAGAGACGGATAAGGTGTCTCATTAGCTTTTAACACTTCCAACATCATACGACAGAGTTATAACAGCGATTGAGACATTATCAGAAGATAATCTTCTGATACTAGCTTTTGTAAAGACTAGATTATTGACCACGAGGTGAAGTTGAGAACAGAAAGTACGTGTACAAGCTCCAAAGTACTTCAGGCTCACCAATCTACACAAAACATAAAAATAAACAACGCCGAAAATCAAAGACAATATAACAAAGGTTATATTAAAAAACAAAGATATCAACCCTTCAAATTGGAAGAAAGGGACACCAGATAAAGGATTGCTTTTATTATAAGAAAAGCCTCCATCACAATGTAGAAAGAAGAAGACCAGTGCAAACGATTCAAACTGTGCAAATGAACGAACCTTCGACAACCCAAAAAAGCACTTCTGGATTTGCTTTCATGGCAGGGGATCATAAAATAAAAGAAACAAACACGTTAACATTCCTATTAGACTCTGGGGCGTCAGTTCTCATAATTAATAAGGATGATATATTTTCAAATTTGTTATATTTAGTTGTTATATTTATTAAACTATTCTTTATTCTTTATGAGACGACATACAATGCACTACATGAGACTTTAGACTGTCGCGTTTAGGCGAGCCACGCGGCCACAGGCCCTAAAACAAAAGACCGCGACTATTTTGCCGCTGCCTGCCCTCAGATGTCATTGCTTGCTTGACTCTCAACAAAATTGTATCGAACTGCAACCGCCATTAAGGATTTCTGTTGCCAAAAATGGCACATACATCAGTGCAACCAAAAACGGAGACATCGACGTGATCAGCAATGTCGGAGTCCATGGAAATTTACAAGATGTTCTGTACTGCCCAGAAGTACCGTACAATCTTTTATCCGTACGAAGGATGCAGCAGGGTGGTATGAGTATTGTTTTCGATGTAGATGGTGTAACTATCGCACAGAACGGTAAAACCATCATGACTGGTAAGCCCTTAAATAATTTAATCGCAGTGGATTTAAAGATTAATGCAAAAAAAGTAAACAGTACTAATTTTCAAATAAATAATGTCATGAATAGCAATTATGAATTATGGCATAAGCGTTTGGGGCACATGGGAAGAACTAAATTCTTAGAGTTAAAGAATAAACAAATGGTCGATGAAATTATACCTAATGATAACTTATGCGAAGCTTGTATAAACGGTAAACAAGCACGATTACCATTTGAAAAGGCTAAGAATAAAAGCCATATAAAGGGACCATTGTTTATTGTCCACTCTGATGTTTGTGGACCTATCACTCCGCCCACAATTGATAATAAAAATTATTACGTATTGTTTGTAAACGAATTCACTCATTATTGTGCAACATATTTGATCACATATAAGTCACATGTTTTTTCTGTGTTCAAAGATTTTATTGCAAAGAGTGAAGCTCATTTTAATTTAAAAATCGTCAATTTATATTGTGATAATGGTAGAGAATATTTATCAAATGAGATGAAAGACGATTGCGTGCAGAGGTATTAGTTACAGTTAGAATGGTTAGAACAATAACCGAAAAAGCACGCACAATGATAAGTGGTGCTGATTTAGATAAAATATTTTGGGGAGAGGCAGTTCTCACTGCTACATTTTTAATTAACATACCCCGACTAAAGCTTTAAAAGAAAATAAAACACCATTCGAATTGTGGCATGGTAAAAAGCCCAAATTAAGATATTTAAAAATATTCGGTTCTGCTGTTTATGTTTATAACAAAACTAGAAAAACCAAATTCGATGAGAAATCATCGAAAGGTATATTGGTTAGTTATGAATCGAATGGTTATAAAGTGTGGGATGTAGAAAATAGTAAACTCGTTGTAGTCAGGGATGTGATAGTTGATGAAATCAATTACTTAAAAACTCGTCCAGTAGTGAGGCTTGAAGGGGATAATGCAGATCCCGAAAGTAAAACTGATGCATCTAACATACAGTCAAAATCAGTAAAAATTGATGAAAAGTCTCATAAATCTGATGATGATAAATCAGATATATCTAACTCGAGTGTAACAGTAACCCCTGAAGTAGAATTAGACGACGAACCTAATAAATCTGTAACAAAAACAGATTCGCACAGTGGACCTTCATTTCAAAATGATAAAGTAGAAATACAAGAAAAACATAAACTTAGAAGGGAGTGATAGAATAAAGAAACATCCTCTTATTTCATATGATGAGAGTGATACACAATTGTGTGTGCACAATCGTTTGTTGGTAAGATTCCCAATTCATTTGAAGAAATAAAATTAAGGGATGACAAAATTCAATGGGAACAAGCCATAAATGACGAAATAAATTCACTTTTATTGAATAAAACTTGGACCTTAGTAGAAAGACCTAAAAATACTAACATTGTTGATTGCAAATAGATATTCACTATTAAGCATGATGAACATGGAAACCTATCAAAATACAAGGCACGGATTGTTGCTTGTGGTTTTAGTCAAGAATATTTAACAGACTATAACGAGACATTCGCACCAGTTGCTAGAATTTCAAGATTTAGATTTATAATTGCTTTTGCAAATCAATTTAATTTATTGTTACTGTTAGGGCTTGCGGATGATCTTTCGATCGTTCAAGCGTTGCCGGTTTTTGCACGTGTGTGCCGACTAATGGTCTAAGGCTACGAAGGACCAGTTTCTTGATTGAAACACTAAGTTTTTATTTTGAGTTCTATATTCTACAACTAATTCGAGGTATAGAGTCTACTGCAAAGTGCGAAGTGTTTCTCTTGCGAGTTGCAAAATGATTCTGCTGGAGTCTCTGCGGTTTCCCTCGACGAAGACTCCCATTTTCCTAAAAACACCCTGAGTGGTGATTTTTCCTTTTCTAAAATCACCAATCAGTTTGCTCCGGTGCATCGCAACCTGCCTCCATTTCGTCCTTAGCGCGTTATCTTAGGGTGAGGTGAACAACGACCGGAGAAAGTGTTCGGTGGACGGATGCGTGGGAATCCTGTGGAATCTCCGCTTTTCTAGACTTTGTTAAAGTCAAGTGGCCCATCGACGTTGGCAAAAGTCGTGGGCCACTTTTCTATTTTTCCCTTCGGAGACTCTAGGATTTATGGCAGGGGCTGGTCCTAGGGACTAAGTGTCGCAGGCAACGCAATAAACACTTGTGGTATTTTGAGGAAACGATATTTGCCTGCGACGGCGACCACTTGACTCGCTGCCATAAATCCGGCTACAGGATACGCCTTAACAATGAGTGTGTGTGTAGGAACTGTAAGTTAAAGGGGGTGGCGTGTAATCATTCGGTTTTATCTATAGAGTGCACGGAATATTTGAAATTTGCTGAAAGAGAAAGAAATAGAATCGGTAATGAGTAAATTGCTAATTTTACAGTGTAATTGTCAAAGAGCGTACGCAGTGATGTGTGATTTGAGCAACGTTATGACTGAGCATGATGTGAATGTGGCACTATTGCAAGAGCCGTATGTTTTGAATGGTTTGGTTAAAGGATTACCGATTGAATGGGATGTGCATGTGTGTGAGAATGAGCCTGTTAAGGCAGCAGTAGTTGTGAATGACTGGAATGTGGAATTTATGTGTGTGAGGGAATGTACGGATGGGTATGGTGTGTGTGTGTGTGGTTAAAAGGGGACTTTGGTGAACTGTATGTTGTATCTGTGTCTTGTCGGTACGGTCATGACATTGAGCTGTACTTGGCGTACATGGACAGAGTGCGGGAGCATGAGAGAGGTAAGCGTGTTATGTTGTGCATGGATGTGAACGCGGTCTCCCTCTTGTGGTATAGCAAGAGTGGAGGCCGCAGTAGGGAGAGCGGGATGCGTGAAAGAATTCTGGAGGAATGGATATTAGCGAATGGAATGATTGTACTGAATGAGCCGAGTGAGTATTATACGTTTGCAGGCGTGAGAGGCCAGAGTGATATCGATGTCACTCTGGTAAGCGAAGCGTGCGCTGGGTGCCGGTTTGAATGGAAGGTTAAACATGACTGAGGTATACGCGACCATAATGTTATTTTAATTGAAATAGAGTGTGATTCTGATGTAAAGGGTGATATCATGGGTCGAGATGGCGAACAGGAATAGTTTGAAAGGAATGAAGCGTGGGAATGTAAAGAAGATGAATTGGTGGACGAATGAGCTAAAGTATATGAAAAAGCGAGTGAGGAAGAGTAGAAGGGCGTGGCAGAGCATATGAACGAGTCCTATTAAACGAGTATAACCGGTTGTTGTGGAGGGAGAAAGAGGAAAATTGGAGGAAGTTTGTTGGTGATTCCTCGAGCCTCAATCCGTGGGGTCCAGTTTATAAGTTACGTCGCAGAAAGACAGGCAAGGAAAAATTGAGTGCGATGAAAGTCGACTGCCGTGTGACGAATACATGGAGAGAGAACGTGTACCTATTACTGGAACGATTCTTCCCAGCCTCGCGTGTAAATAGTGTAAATAGTGTGAGATCTAGAATGGATGATGGAACGAATGTACGTGAGTTTGAATGGAACGAGGTGAATGATGCGGTGCGTAAGATGAAACTATGAAAAGCACCTGGCTTGGATAGAGTGAATACAGAGATGCTGAGGGCAATTCCAGAATGGTTGTTAAGATTGTATAATGTTTATTTGAGAACATCGTGCTTTCCGGAGGAGTAGAAAAGATCGAGTATAGTAGTTTAACTGAAGTCCCCGGAGAAGGTGAGGTCGGACCCTACGTCCTATAGACCTATTAGTTTACTGTAGGTGATTGGAAAGACGCTGGAGCGGATGATGATAAAGAGGCTTGAGCCGAAAGTGTCTGGTAGAATGAGTGAAGTGCAACATGGGTTTAGGAAGGGGTGCTCGACAGAGGCTGCATGGATGTGTGTGCATGAATGTGTGAATGGAAGTGTGTGTAAATATGTGCTTGGCGTGTTTGTAGATTTTAAGGGCGCGTTCGATAATTTAGAATGGAACTGTGTATTTGATAAGTTGAATGAGATTGGATGCGAGGAAATTGGGCTGTGGCATGACTATTTTAGCAGGAGAAAGGCCTGCATGATTGGAGTTAATGACGTGGAATGGAGAGATGTGGAGCGGGGCTACCCACAGGGGTTCATCTGTGGTCCGTTCATATGGAACTTGATGATGGATGGGCTCCTGTGGGACCTCACGGAACGGGGATGTAGGTGTGTGGCGTATGCTAATGACTTGCTGTTGATGGTGGAAGGGCGAAATAGAGTGGATTTGGAGCGGAAGGGCACGGAATGGATGAGAATTGTATGTGATTGGGGAAAGAATGTTGGCGTAGGTGTGTCGGAGGAGAAATCCGTAATGATGTTCTTGAAAGGGAGTTTGGCTGACACAAGGGGACCGCGGGTGTGTATGAATGGTAGGCAGATGAGGTATGTAGAACGTGTGAAATATCTTGGAATATGGATGAGCGAAAGGATGCACTTTAAGGTGCATATAGAGTATTTGAGGAGAAAGATCATGAATGTGGTGGGCCAGATGAAAAGAGTTTTGCGCTGTGAATGGGGGATGAGGAAAAGTGCGGTGAGAATTATTTACAGAGGTTTGTTTGTGTCGTGTGCAATGTATGGTGCATGTATATGGTATGACATGATGAGGTATTCGTACGCGAGGGAAATGATTAATAGATGTCAACGAATGGTATTGTATGCATGTTTAAGTGTGTGTCGAACAGTTTCGACAGAGGAAATGCAGGTAATGATGAGGGGATTACCTTGGGATTTAGAATGCGTGAAAAGAGGGGTGATGTATAAAGTCAAGTATGGAATGATGTTGGGTGAGAATGACATAGTTACGAACGAGGAAGTGAATAATAAGGCTCTGAGTGAATGCAAAATGTTGGTGAGTGAAAGATTGTATGAATGTTGGCAGAAGGGATGGGACGAAAGTGTAAAAGGAAGAGTAACTTATGAATACATTAGAAATGTCAGGTTTGCGGAGCGGAATTTATGTTTTGATCTAGGGATTTATGCATGCTTTTTGATTACTGGGCATGGGAACATGAATGCATTTTTATTTAAGAGAGGTTTGCATGAGAGTGAGGATTGTCTGTGCGGTGCTGGCAAAGAGGATTGGAAGCATGTGTTAGTGGAGTGTAGGCTATATTGTGACGCGAGAAACCTGAGTGAATGTGTGATTGTGTGTGATGATGGATGTGTGAATGTGAGTGGTGTGTTAGCATGCAAGGAAACGTATGAATGTTTTTGTAAATATGCTGTATATATATTTAGAAGGAGAATTGAATGCATGAGACAGAGATAATGGCCAGATGTTTTGAGGCGTAGGGGGGATACCGCAGGCTGAAAGACCTTCGGGTCGATTCCTGTACGGGTCCTTTGGAGAGTGGCGTCTCCACGCACCCGAGCTGGTCAACCAGTGCCAAAGGTTGTAGGGCCTTTAACTGGCAGTAGCGTAGCTGCGAGGATCCCACCAGTGATCTAGACCGGTACCGCGGGGACCGGGGGCCCACGAGGTGGTGACCTCGACCCGGTCATGGGACGGAAAACGCGTGGGTAGTGGTAAAGCCGAATGCTGGCTAGGGGCCTCTTTATCCAGGGCCCCGGCGTGTGAGTTGCGCATGTACAACTCGAGTACCAGCCTGCAAAGCTGGTAGAGGATAGAAAGTACTCGGTCCTACCGGTGACTTGGTGCCGGGACCTGCAGCCCGACATCGTACCGGAAGTGCACGCTTTAGCGTGCATGCGTCGATTGGGCGTACCCCAATCCCTCGCCCATGGTGGCCGTGTGGATAGGCCGATTGGCAGGAGCCACACGTAAAACACACAACTGATAGTGTGCCACAGCGGCCCCCCTCAGGGGCCACAGCCGACTTTTTCCATTGGCTGTGGTACGAGAATTGATGTTCCCGAGGTACCCGAGTCCTTAGTGCCCCACACACAGCGTACCGCTGTGGGGCCCCATACCGTAGGCCCCTGGCGCTGCAACGACCCGCTGTAGATTTGTCCGGGCGGTACGTGGCGTCAGGAGAGCGGGGGGCTTGCCTTAATCGGCTGGCCTGCGAGGATGGTAACCTCTATAAAAAATCCTTAACCTTAAGCTATGGCGCGCGGCGATGGGGTACGCCCTTGTGGATGCACCGGGGCGTGGCGGGTGGGTTCATCCGTTCCTAGCGGCCAAACTCTGGGATTCTGGCGCACCCAGTTTTATTCAGCCTTACCTGGGCAAGGGCGGCTCTGGCCAGGCGGACATTCTTTCCGACCACATTCGAGGGAACAATCATGGAATCCTTTATAAAACCAAAAAAGTCGATGGAAAGGGGGAGTAATGGGAGCGGCAAGATGGACATGGGAAAATGTTTGTCCGGTAGAGCTAGCCGTACTAGCTCAGTCTCAGAAGACGATACGACTCGAGAAAAGCGCTTAGAAAAGGATTATAAACCAGACGAAATGAAAGAAGATTTTATAACAAAAAATTTTAATAACGTAAAAGATGAAAGTCAACGTAATGAACTATACGGAAAAAAAGTTTTTAGACATAACTTTAAAGCCAAGGAAGGAAAGGTAAACTGGATAGTCGAAGTTCCTGGACGGTTCCTTGGTAGCCTGGTAGATCGAGGGAGAATATACATGCAATGGAGAATATATAGAATTAGGGAGTATCTAAATATAATCAGGTGCTATAAGTGCCATTCGTTCGGACACATAGCTAAGGTATGTAGTGCCCCTGACCAACTACGTGAAACATGCGGAAGTAACGAGCACTTAAAAAATGATTATAACAAGAAAGATACACCACAATGTGTAAACTGTAATAGAGCGAGAAGGAAAGAATTCAAACCTGATGTTAAGAATAAATCTTGTCCAGAATATTTAAGGCATCTGGAAATATATCGCAACAAACTGGAATGGACCTAAGAGTCGCACATATCAACGCACAGCGGTCAACAGCTGCCGCAGCAAATCTACAGCTTCTAATGCATGAAGAAAAGATTGATATTCTTTGCCTACAAAAGCCGTACACCTATAAGGGCATAGCTAGGGGATACAATTCCCCTGAGTTAATGCTTCTCCAACCATCAGCAAAAAATCCATGGGTGGCTGCAGTAGTTGCCAAAAATAAAATTGACGTTTTTCAAGGTACAAATTTAGAAAACGAACACATTATGTGCTTCCAGATTATTACAAACAAGGAAAAATTTTATATACTAAATATTTATTGTCAATTTTCGCATCCAACTGAGTCTTTTTTAACAAAAATAGAGAATATCGTAACCAATTTACACGGCGAAAAAATTATAATAGTAATGGACTCAAACTCGAAGTCCGAGTTGTGGTACTCTGACAAAACAGACTAGCGGGGCAAAATCATGGAAGAATTCCTTTTTAAGAACAATCTTTATGTAATAAATAGACCAAACAACGTCTACACATACTCTTCAACATTAGGTGAGTCGAACATAGACATTTTCATTGTGTCCCAAAATATGCTAAATTATTATGACAATTGGACAGTAAATGATAAATGCACCACAAGTGATCATAATTTAATAACCTTCGAAATAAAACAATCTAATGCACCGACCAACTGGGTCAGAGAGAAAAAGTTTAATATCAAAAAGGCTAACTGGGACAGATTTAACAGTTTAATCGACGAAGAATTTGATAATGGCACCGTAACCGATTTAAGAGAAAAAACGCCCAGAAACAGCAGATAGAATTTTCAACAACACATTTAGGAAAATTTGTAATGAATCAATACAAAATAAATTTGCAACTAACAAAACAGTACCTTGGTGGAATGCTGAATTAACAAGATTACGAAGAGGCAAACATCGCAAAACACCAACTTGCAAGAGCTCGTAGAATGCGACTCCTAGATGTGATTCCAAGTTATGCAAGAACATATAAAGATTTGCGAAATAAATATGTCAATGAAATAAAAAAGCGCAAATCGGAATTTTGGAAAAGGTTTGTTACCGAAGAAGGTAACAAAGATCCTTGGAGTATTGTATATAAGATAGTGGGAGATAAGATTAATAAGTCAATTTGTTTAAGCTCTTTAGAGCTTCCGGATGGCACCAAAACAAAAAATATGAAAGAGACGCTAGATGTGTTATTGGATAAGTGTGTGCCAAAAGACGGAATTTCAAATGAAACAGAAATACATGGAGATATTAAATCCAAAATTAAAAAATACCATAATTTTAACGTAGAAAACGAAATTACTCTGTCAAAATTAGATCTAGCTATCAAAAAAACTAAAATTAAAAAAGCACCAGGATTAGATGTCTTCAAATCTGAAATAATTAAAGCTCTGTGGAAAGCAAATACGCTTACAATTTATAACCTTTTTAATAATTGTTTGAAAAACTCTTGCTTCCTGAAAGTTTGGAAAAATGCCGAGTTAAAAATAATACTAAAAGACAAACAGAGAAATAAAAACAAAATTAACTCGTATAGGCCGATTGCACTACTACCGGTTATAGCAAAAATTTTTGAAAGAATTATTGTAAATCGCCTAGAAGAAACATATATTAGTAGAAACATGCAAAGCGTTAGGCAATTTGGATTCCGGCGAATGAAATCTACCGAGGATGCAATCGGTCTCTTTAGAAAGTCAATAGTTAGCTCCAGCAAAAAATTAATAGTAGCCTTATTTGTAGATATAGAAGAGGCCTTTGACAACTTATGGTGGTATTCCATCAAAGCCAGACTAGTTGAAGCGGAATGCAGTAGCTGTCTGCTTAAATTGGTGGACAGCTACTTTAAAAATAGAAAAATAACAATTGAAACAAAATTTGATACGGTTACAAGAATGATGGAAAAAGGCTGCCTGCAGGGCTCAATTATAGGCCTTGCGGCGTGGAATTGGTGCATGGACGCCCTTCTATTTAATCTAAAAGATGAATTAGTTGAAGAAAGTATAGAAGCGATCGCATATGCTAATGACTTACAAGGAATGTTCGCGAACGGTCCGGCTTCGATTTTGATGACACGTTGTACACTTATAAAGCAGCCAAAAATAATCGACACGTATTTTTTTTTTAGCTGCGGTAACTCGAGTTTAAGGGGTGAAATCACCCCTTGAAGTTTTGGCTCGAAACGGCTATCTCGAAAACGGAAAGACATACGAAAAAATTGTTAATGGGCGAGGTTAATGGTTTCTTATGTACAATAACATGGTGTTAAAAAATTTAACAAAATACAGTTTGTTTATAGCCAGTTTGGTTAGCCAAAGCCTCGTCTTTTGGCGAGGCCCAGGGCGGCGAACTTCGGCGAAGTCGAAGGGCCCTTTCCGGTCAAATCCACTCACTTCACCTCCACGTGGGGCTCATGGGCCTGTCTCTCGGCTGAAAAGGCGGGGGAGAGGGCAAACGAAGTGAGTGGTGACCACAAGGGCCGTGACCGCTTCGGCGGCGCGGTACGGGGAATATGGCGTTCCCGTGGTAATCCTGAGCAACTAAAACCGTAAGCCGGCAGAAATGCCGGAAAGGGGGAAAGATGTCCTACTCAATAAAAATGCGGTGCATGCACTGGGACGTGGCCGGTGGGACATTGGTCGTTAGCGGCCACCTCGGGGTACCTGGCGACCCCCCGGGTGCAATTAGCCTTACCCGGGTAAAGCGGCTCTGCCCGGGTGGACCTCCATTCCGACCACACTCGTGGGAACATTATGGATTCTTCAAAAATTAAAAAAACGGGGTTGGGGGGGGGCAGAAAGAGGAGGAGGTTGTCCCTGGGGACGTTAGCACGCTGGAAGGAGCCAGGGCTTATATGCGGGAAAAAAAGATGAAGGAAAGGGTGGTGTCCGCTTCCGAGGCTTTGGGGCGCGTTTCCTCGAGCGAATCGAGGACGCGCTCCGGGTCAAGGAAGAGGGCGTCCACCAACGAGCCGCGCTCGGCCTCCACGTCGGCGTCAAGATCACCGATCAGACTTCGGTCTGGGTCGGTGTCATCCGCCGGCGTGGAGGTTCCGAGCAGGCCCAGCGAACTGGGCGAAACAGGGGACTCAAGCGAGTCCGAGTATGGTGACACGGGGGAATTAAAACCCCCCGCTCACAAAAAGATCAAAGGACGACCCATTACAACGGAGGATTACGCCAGAAAACTTGAACGGTTGGAGGCCAGGGACAGACTGGCCGAGGCGGGGCTGGGACCGCTCTGATCCGCGACATTCTGGATTCGAGGATCCCAGCCCCAACCCGCAGAAGAAAAGACCTCGAGGAGCGCGATTTAATAGCGTCGCAAATGCGAGAATCGCCACTCGAGGACATCGGTCAACGTGTGCTGGAGGCCGGTGATTTAATTTTAAAAACAGCGGCCAAGAGAGGTCACCTTCAGGGTCCACTCCAGAAGGCGATTAAAAAGGCAACAGACACATTGGTCTGTGCTAATTTGGAAACGATCCAAAGAATAGCAAACCCCCGCGCGAAGGGGGACAGTGTCGCTCTTCGGAACGAGATTGTCGCCCTCCGCGCGGAGGTAGAGGAGCTGAAGGTCGCGGCCTTACAAGCCGAGTCCGACGCTCCTAGGGAGGCGTACCATGGGAACGGTGGTGGGGGGCTCTGCCCCCTTCGCCCGTTTCCCATCAACGGCCGCATTGGTGGAGGCGCCATCGCCGCGGCGGGTACCGAACTCGCCGCGCCCGGTGGCGTCTCCGCTAAGGACCTCACAAGGGCGTCCCTAGGGGCGTCCCGAACATCCTTGCGAGGAGACGACCGGCCGTCCGACAATCAGGACCGCATCCTGGAGGCCATCTCCTCAATAAAGGAGTCTTCGGTCTCCGCACCCCAACCACCCACAGTCGCCACACCCC
>NW_017100833.1:31726-46583 GCF_001263275.1 Habropoda laboriosa
TGGCCAAGAAGGCGAGCGCGCCTACCACCATAGCACCGCGCTCTCGGAGTAGAGGGCCGGAAACAATTCCGCCCCCTGTCTTCCGGAGAACAAACCAACAGACCTGGGCGACGGTGGTC
The DNA here is from genome assembly GCF_001263275.1 of Habropoda laboriosa. NCBI lineage: Eukaryota > Metazoa > Arthropoda > Insecta > Hymenoptera > Apidae > Habropoda > Habropoda laboriosa. The sequence goes on from NW_017100833.1 coordinate 31,846, forward strand.
GGTCGGAGGGCGAGGAGGGCCCTTCCCCCTCCACCGCCTCCGCCACCTGCACGCAGACCAAGAAGGGCGGCAAATCTAAGCCGCCCTCCAAAAACAGCTGCGGTCACCCTGACGGTGGCGAGCGATGGCGGCGAATCTTACGCCGCCGTTCTCGCCACCGTCAGGGAGAAAATCCGCCTGGAGGACTTGGGAATTCCCGAGGTCCGTCCAAGGCGAGCCCGGACTGGGGGCCTCATTTTAGAGGTCTTCGGCCCGAAAAGAGAAGCGAAGGCCGAGGCACTTGCGAAACGCCTCCAAGAGGTGTTAGAGGGACGCGCCAAGGTCGCTCACCCCACTAAACATGGGGAGCTGAGGGTGAGCGGCCTTGATGAAAGTGTTACGACGCAAGAGGTTGCGAATGCAATCGCAACATTCGGGGGGTGCCAGGCCGAAGGGGTGAGGACTGGCTTAATCCGGTCCTCCCCCAACGGTCTTGGCACCCTATGGGTAAGGTGCCCCTTAGCGGTCGCCAGAAAACTGGCCACCTCAGGGCATTTAAAGGTTGGGTGGATTTCCGCCCGGGTGGAGGCGCTGCGGGCTCGACCCCTGCAGTGCTACCGCTGCCTTGAAGTGGGACACACCCAGCAGCGGTGCACTGCGGGGTGGACAGGACAGCAGAACAGTGCCTGGCGCCGGACCCAAAATGTCCGCTATGCACGGATTTGGGTCGGCCGACCGGGCACAGATTGGGGGCGAGGGCGTGCGCCCCGCCTTCAAAAAAGGGGCGGCCGCGACCCACCGCTGAGCGGGTTGCGGGGACACGAGTAGAGGAAGTTGCAGTGCAACCTCCGAATGAGGATCCGGGCCGGGGAGAGACCATGACTACGGCCTAAAAATGGCTCCCCCGGTCCGGATCCTTCAAACGAACGCAAACCACTCCCGTCGGGCCCAGGACTTAATAGTCCAGGACCTGACGGGGGTGGTTTTGCTGGCAGTAGTCGCGGAGCCGTTCCGCGTCCTCGATCCACCGTCCTGGGTCGGGGACGTGGGCGGCTCCGTGGCAGTCATAGGTGGAGGATCGCCACAGTCCCTCACCCCTTCGCTCATCAAGCGGAGGAGAGTGATTGTGGCGGTCGAATGGCGTGACCTGGCGGTGGTCGGTGTCTATGCACCACCTCGCTGGCCTCTCACGTCCTTCGCGGAGTTCCTGGACGGGCTGCGGGACGTTGTGTCCCGCATTGCACCCCGTCCAGTGCTCGTCCTGGGGGACTTTAATGCCCACGCTCATGCGTGGCGGTCCCCCAGGACGGACGCGAGGGGTTCAGCGGTGTTGGATTGGGCGGCGGGCCTTGGCCTCCGATTGTTAAATCGGGGGTCGGCCAGCACGTTCGTGGGGCGCCGGGGTGAAAGCATCGTGGATCTTTCATGGGCCTCCCCCGGCGCCGCGCGACGTGTCTCGGGGTGGAGGGTTTCCGAAGTAGAGACCCTGTCGGACCACCTTCACATTCATGTGGAGTTGGCCGACACCACCCCGCGCCGCCCGGCCGACCACCGTCGGTCACGCCGGTGGGCCTTAAAGGCCCTGGATGAGGACGCACTGATGGCAGCCTCCCTCACTGTGGCCTGGTCGGAGCCGCCGACTGGGCCCGTTGCGGATATAGAGGCGGAGTCTGATTGGTTCCGGGGCGCGATGCAGTCCATCTGCGACTGCGCAATGCCCCGGGCCCGGACTCCGCCCACGAGGCCGGTATACTGGTGGTCGCGCGAAATCGCATCTCTCCGTCAAGAGTGTGCGATAGCGCGACGCCAGTACACCCGGTCTCGCAGAAGGAGGATCCGCAACGAAGCGGGGGAGGCGCTGTTGTACGCCGATTACCGTCGAACGACGGTTCGGCTGCAGCAGGCCATCAGGTGTGCTAAGTCCCAGGCTTGGGATGGGCTTCTCGGCTCTCTTCAGAGGGACCCATGGGGGCGCCCTTACCGTATGGTAATGGGCAAGCTCCGCCCATGGGCGCACCCTCTGACAGAGAGCATGGACCCCGGGCTCCTCGGGTGGGTCGTGGACTCCCTCTTTCCACAGGAGGAGGGACCTGCGCCCGTCGGGGGGGAGTCGGACCGCCCAGAGCGTTCCCGGGGTCTCGGAGGAGAAGCTGGCCAGGGCTGTAACACGCCTTAGGGCCTGGAACACGGCGCCAGGCCCCAATGGCATCCCTGGCCGCGCCTGGGTCTTAGCACTCAGCGTCCTCGGCCCCCGGCTCAGGAGGCTCTTTACGGGCCTCCTGCAGTCGGGGGAATTTCCACGCAAGTGGAAGGCGGGGCGGATGGTCCTCCTGAAGAAGGAGGGCAGGGCCGCGGACCTCCCGTCCGCGTATCGGCCGATAGTACTACTGGATGAGGCGGGCAAACTTTACGAACGCATCGTAGCTGCCCGCCTCTCCAGCCACCTGTCGGGGGGGGATGGCGTCGACCTGGCCGAGTGCCAGTTCGGCTTCCGGGGGGGGCGGTCCACGGTTGATGCAATCAGCCGTGTCCGCTCCCTCTCGGACTCGGCTACTTCCCAGGGAAGGGCGTGCTTGGCTATATCACTAGATATAGTCAACGCCTTCAACGCCCTTTCCTGGGAGGCTATCCGCAAAGGGCTCGAGTTTCATCGAGTCCCATTGCACTTGCGGATGGCGGTCGGTGCCTACCTCTCCGGCAGGTGGGTCGATGCGCGGATTTCAGGAGAAAGGTCACGCGTGGTGTCCCACAGGGGTACGTACTGGGCCCCCTACTGGGAGCACGAGGCTGGGTTGGGCCTTCTCCGGCGAAAGCTGGAGTCGAAAACCCCGATGGAGCTTATGTTCGCCAAACTGGAACTCGTTTTTAGGTGAGGCCCAGGGCGGCGAATTTCGGCGAAGTTGGGGGCCCGGCTTGGCCAAATCCACTCACTTCACATCCGCGCGGGGCTCCTGGGCTTCTTTTCGGCTGCGGCTGGAAAGAAGGCGAACGAGGTGAGTGGTAACCCGTGTGTCCCACACGAAAGTGTGGGGCTCCATACCGTAGGCCTCTGGCGTTGCAACGACCCACTGCGGATTCGTCTGCAGTGGTATGTGGCGTCAGGGGAACGGGGGGCTTGCCTTAATCGGCTGGCCTGCGAGGATGATAACCTCTATAAAAAATCCTTAACCCTAAGTTATGGCGCGCGCCGATGGGGTACGCCTCGACGGATGCGTCGGGCGTGGCGGGTGGGTGCACCCGTCGCTAGCGGCCACCTCAAGACATCTGGCGTCCTCTTGAGTATCGAGCCTTCTCCCCGGAAAGGGCGTCACCCGGGGAGTGACATACGTTCGTCCCTACTCGTGGGAACATCTATGGATATGTCTAAAAAATTCGGGGTAATGGGGTAAGTGATGAAGGCGAGGCACGAGGATCTTCTGCCTCTTGGGCTTCTAGGGGCAGGAGTACCAGCATCGGCCAAAAGAAGATGAAGAGAATTAGTGGCAGCGATGAGGCTGTAAGTGAAGCTGGTAGTATAGATGATGTAAATAGTATGAAGATGATTAGTACGAAAATTAGGAAGTTTATTTTTAGTGAGTCAAACCGGGTTTCGAAGGCAGCGAGTGAATTTTTATTAGGTTGTGTGAGTGAGTATGAAGAACGTATGATACGGTTGATGAATAAGAATGAAAAGTTACAGGGTAGATTAGAAGAGTGTGAGAAGAGAGTACAACAGCTTGAAGGTCGTACGATCGATTCTGCCAAGAGTTTTGCGCGTGTAGCTGCTGGGAGCGTGACTGGAGTGAGTGCGACGAGGAGTATGCTTGCGAAACCTAAGGAGAAAATATATGCGGTTGTCGTGAAAGCGAAGGATGAGAATTCAAAATTGACGAGTGAGCAGGTGAAAGAAAAAGTGATGCGAGATGTGAGTGGGTCTCTAAATGTACGAGTTAGAGCTGTGAGAAAGACACGTAGTGGTGGTGTTGCGATCGAGACTGTGACTGAGAGTGATATGCGGAAGTTGCGTGAGTGTAAAAAGTTTGGTGACGTTGGTCTGAAGGTAGATCTGCCGAAGAAGATCGGTCCCAAGGTGATTATATTTGATGTACCGTCCGAGATGACGAACGATGAGTTTATGAATGAGTTATATAAGAAGAATGTGAATAATACGAAATGTGGTATGACTGAAAGTGAATTTATGGACAGAGTGAGAATTGTTAATAGGATGAATAAGAGGAACACAAGTGTGGGTAATCTTATACTAGAAGTGACCGGAAAAGTGCGAAATGTGTTAATTGAGGAAGGAAGGGTGTATGTGAAATGGAGAGCATGCAAAGTAAAGGACTAGCATTTTGCGGTGTCATAAGTGCTATGCCTTTGGGCATATGATGCGGGAATGTAGTGTGACAGATAGATTGTGTCAGCGGTGTGGCGAAGCTGGACATTTACGGGATAACTACAAGAGTGAGTGCGTGTGTAGAAATTGTAAATTAAAAGGGGTGGTGTGTAATCATTCGGTTTTGTCTGTAGAGTGCCCGGAGTATTTGAAATTTGCAGAAAGAGAAAGAAATAGAATTAGTAATGACTAAATTGAGAATATTGCAGTGTAATTGTCAGAGAGTGTATGCGGTGATGTGCGATTTGGGTAATGTTATGATTGAGCGTGAAGTGAATGTGGCACTGTTGCAGGAGCCGTACGTTCTGAATGGCTTGGTTAAAGGATTGCCGATGGGATGGGATGTGTATGTGTGTGAGAATGGGCCTGTTAAGGCAGCGGTCGTTGTGAATGACTGGAGAGTAGAATCTATGTGTGTGAGGGAATGTACTAATGAGTATGGTGTGTGTGTGTGTGGCTAAGAGAAGACTTTGGTGAGTTTTACGTTGTGTCAGTGTATTGTCGGAACGGTTACGACATCGAGCCGTACTTGACATACATGGACAGGGTGCGAGAGCATGTGAGAGGAAAACGTGTTATGATATGTATGGATGCGAACGCGGTCTCCCCCTTGTGGTACAGCAAGAGTGGGGGCCGCAGTAATGAGAGTGAGATGCGTGGTAGAATTTTAGAGGAATGGATACTGGCGAATGGAATGATCGTACTGAATGAGCCGAGTGTGTATTATACGTTTGCAGGTGTGAGAGGCCAGAGTGACATTGATGTCACTCTGGTAAATGAGGCGTGCACTGGGTGCAAGTTGGAATGGGAAGTTAAACATGATTGGGGTATAAGTGACCACAATGTCATTTTAATTGATATGGAGGGTGACTCTGATGTAAATATTGCGGATGAAAGGAAGAGATGGTCGTGTAAATACGTGAAATGGGAGGAATATGAGAATGACCTAAGAGAGTGTGCGTTATTGTATGATGAAAGCATGAGTACAGATTTGAATGGAAATGATGTGTTAGAGAGAGTGATGTCATGGGTCGAGGTGGCGAATAGGAACAGATTGAAAGAAATGAAGCGTGGGAAAGTTAAGAAGATGAATTGGTGGACAATGGAGTTAAAGTGTATGAAGAAGCGAGTGAGGAAGAATAGAAGGACGTGGCAGAGAGCGAGAAAGATGAACAGTGTTAATGTGAATGAAAGAATGACGGAGTATAAGGCTCTAATGAACGAGTACAAACGGTTGATGTGGAGTGAGAAAGAAGAAAATTGGAGGAAGTTTGTTAGAGAATCCTCGGACCTCGACCCGTGGGGTCCAGTGTATAAATTATGTCGCGGAAAGACAGGAAAAGAAAAACTGAGTGCGCTGAGCGTTGATGGCCGAGTTACGAACACATGGAGAGAGAGTGTGTGTGTATTGATGGAACGATTCTTCCCAGTTTCGTGTGTAAATAGTGTATATAATGTAAATAGTGGAATGAATGTACGTGCGTTTGAGTGGGATTAGGTGAATGATGCGGTGCGGAAGATGAAACTGCGAAAAGCACCTGGTTTGGACGGAGTTAATACAGAGATGTTGAGGGCAATTTGGAGGGCAATTCCAGAATGGATGCTGAGGCTGTATAATGTGTGTTTGAGAACATCGTGCTTTCCGGAGGAGTGGAAAAGAGCGAATATAGTTGTTCTACTGAAGTCTCCGGAGAAGGTGAGGTCGGACCCTACGTCCTATAGACCAATTAGTTTGTTATCGGTGATTGGGAAGACGCTGGAGCGGTTGATGGTAAAGAGGCTTGAGACGAAAGTGGTTGGTAGAATGAGTGAAGTGCAGTATGGATTTAGGAAGGGGTGTTCGACAGAGACTGCATGGATGTGTGTGCATGAATGTGTGAATGGAAGTGAGTGTAATTATGTACTTGGCGTGTTTATAAATTTTAAGGGTGCGTTTGACAATTTGGAATGGAATTGTGTACTTGATAAGTTGAATGAAATAGGGTGTGACGAAATAGGGTTATGGCAAGATTAATTTAGAGGGAGAAAGGCCGGTATGATTGGTATTAATGATGCGGTATGGAGGGATGTGGAGCGGGGCTGCCCGCAGGGGTCCATCTGTGGTCCGTTCATATGGAACTTGATGATGGATGGGCTCCTGTGGGACCTCACGGAACGGGGATGTAGGTATGTGGCGTATGCTGATGACTTGCTGTTGGTGGTGGAAGGGCGAAATAGAGTGGATTTGGAGCGGAAGGGCACGGAATGGATGAGAATTGTATGTGATTGGGGAAAGAATGTTGGCGTAGGTGTGTCGGAGGAGAAATCCGCAATGAGGTTCTTGAAAGGGAGTTTGGCTGACACAAGGAGACCGCGGGTGTGTATGAATGGTACACAGATGAGGTATGTAGAACGTGTGAAATATCTTGGAATATGGATGAGCGAAAGGATGCACTTTAAGGTACATATAGAGTATTTAAGGAGAAAGATAATGAATGTGGTGGGCCAGATGAGGAGAGTTTTACGTTGGGAATGGCGAATGAGAAAACATGTGGTAAGAGTTATTTATAGAGGTTTGTTTGTGTCGTGTGCGATGTATGGTGCATGTGCATGGTACGGTATGATGAGGTGTTCGTATGCGAGGGACATGATTCATAAATGTCAGCGAATGGTTTTGTATGTATGTTTAAGTGTGTGTAGAACAGTTTCGACAGAGGCGATGCAAGTAATGATGGGGGGATTACCTTGGGATTTGGAATGTGTGAAAAGAGGGGTGATGCATAAAGTTAAGCATGGAATGATGCTGGGTGAGCATGATATATAATAGTAACGAACGAGGAAGTGAACAATAAGGCTTTGAGTGTATGCGAAACGCTGGTGAGTGAAAGATTGTACGAATGTTGGCAGAAGAGATGGGACGAAAATGTGAAAGGTAGAGTACCTTATGAGTACATTAGGAATGTCAGGTTTGCGGAGCGGAATTTATGTTTTGACCCAGGGATTTATGCATGTTTTTTGATACTATATGTGGGCGCTGTGCGGTCAATTTATGGGGCCCCGATCTGGGCAGACAACCTGATGGCCAGCCGCAACAGTAAGGACGTGCTTCGGCGCGTCCACCGGCGGCTGGCCATCAGGGTCGTACGAGGATACCGCATGGTGTCCCGCGTGGCGGCGACCGCCCTGGCGGGTCTTCTACCGTTCGAGCTCCTGGCGGTAGGAGATGCCTATATCTATAGGTCCCTCCGCCAGGAGCTCACGGATCCGCCAGTGTTACCGGAAGTGGGGGAGCTTAGGCTCCAGGCCCGGCAATGGGTGTTGCGCAAGTGGAGGGCGGAGCTATCCGCACACTCTGCGCACCCCGTTGTCGGGGCGATCCTGCCCATTTTCAAAAAATAGGTGGATCGCGGGCATGGCAGAGCCACATACCGGCTCACGCAGGTGCTCACCGGACATGGGTATTTCGGTGAGTACCTGCATAGATTAGGCCGTGAAGCCAGAGGCCTGCCATCACTGCGATGGCGGGGTGAGGGATAGGGCGGAGCATACCGTCCGGGCATGTCCGGCATGGGCGATGCTCCGCCACCCCTTGGAGGTGGAATTGGGCGGGGACCTCTCCCTCTCAGAGGGATGGTGGAAAGGGAGGAGGTCTGGCATGCCGCCTCCGCATTTGCGGTGGCTGTTATGCGGGTGAAGGATGCGGGCCTACGGGCGGAGCCGTCGCCGTCCTGCCTCTCCGCCTCCTGACAATCACGCCCACTAGTTTGGGCGACGTCAGGGGCCGCGGTCGACTTTTTCCATTGGCCGCGGTACGGGAGTTCACGACCCCTAGGAACCCGAGTGCACGGGCCCGGGGGAGGGCGTACTGCTCCTCCCGCCGGGCCCCGGTTGGCGGCCGCCGCGCGGGGACGCCCCGCCCCCGAAGCCCCTCCCTCCCCCCTCGGGGGGTCGGGCGGGCACGCCCCAAGTATTTGTGTGGGTCACCGAGGCCGCAGGGCTGTCGGGCGGGGGACCCGGCAGCCCATTGCACGCGGCCCGCGGTGGAGGCGTCGCCGGCGTGGTCCCAGTGACGCCTCGGCGGTGGTGGGGGGTCTAGTTGTCCCCCTCCGAGTTGGCGATTCTCCCTCCGCGAACATCTTGAGGGAAGGGCCAGGCGTGGGGTAGGTCCGGTGGCGTTCGTTTCGAGATCCCGGGCCCACCCCGCAACGCCGAGAAAGGACCACCGTGGGGGTTTTAGCCGGTACGAGTCCGGCACTACCCCGCCTCCCTCCCCCGGGGGGCGGGGTGTCCATGAGGATTTCCCCACGTAAAAAAAAGGCCCGGCGGGGCGTGTTGCGCGGATGACGGGAGGAACTCTCCTGTCGCTCTGCGCACCGCCTCGTCGGTGCTGTACTGCCTATCCTTGAGGGATGGGTGAGTCGCGGCCACGGTCGGCTGACCTTCCGACTCACGCAGGTGCTCAACGGGCATGGATGCTTCGATGAGTACCTGCAGCGGATTGGCCGGCAGGTCACGGAGGCGTATCACGACTATGTCGCCGCCTAGGAAAGATCTATTACAAAAAAGACGAAACGAAACCTTCAAAGAATTCCTGGAAAAATTTTGTTGAGGATTGTTGTGCCATCTATTGATGGTGCCAGTGAGGAGTCACGATGTCTCGCTCGTCGGTTTTTTTTCGGGCGCGTCGCGTGGCACAAAGAGAAAGGCACGCGGTGCAACTTAGTGCGTCACGGCCCTTTACGGTAGTAATATCGTGTATCTTGTATCTCTTAAAATAAAGACCAATAACGGTCTAAACGGACCAAGGAAGATACGGATTACTCCCTATGGAAATCCACAAGAAATCTAAAACAGCCAGTAAAACCCATACCACCAATAAAAATGGAAAATGGAAATTGGGCAAGAGCAGAGAAAGAAAAAGCTGAAACGTTTGCCAGACATTTAGAAAAAGTATTCCAACCGATAGAAAAACAAATAAACGACCAAGGAAACGACAGACTGTCAGATCGTGCAGAAGCACCACAAGTACCTGCGAGATGTAGAAATACTTTTTTCCAGGCGAAATCCATCATGAAATTTACAGAAACACAAGTTCAAAAGAGGAATCCGGAGTCGATCTGATAACGGATAAGATTTTCAAGGAACTTCCACAAAAAAGCAGTAATACTACTGAGTGCGATTATAGAACGCAAAGCTGAACTAGGTTATTTTCCAATACACTGGAAAATAGCTCAAATTATATTAATCCTCAAACCAGGGAAACCACCAGAGGAAGTAACCTTATACAGCCCAATAAGTTTACTGCCTATCGCTTCAAAATAGTTTGAAATACTACTACTCAGCAGGCTGAAACCTGTATTCAATGAACACAAGTTGACTCCAAAACATCAATTCGGCTTTCAACAGCAACATCGGTAGTGACCGAGCAAATCCATAGACTTGCCAACAAAATTAGGAGTGATCTGAATAACAAGAGATACTGCTCTGCAGCATTCCTGGACGTATCCCAAGCATTCGTCAAAGTCTGGCACAATGACCTACTAATCAAGATCAAAGAACTATTACCAGCGTCGTTTTACCCCATATTAAGATCATATGTCGCTGATAGATTTTACTAAGTTAAAACACAACAGACAATATCGACTCTTTATCCTATTAAATCAGGAGTCCCGCAAGGTAGTGTCCTAGGGCCACAGTTGTATGTCCTCTATACGTTAGACTTTTCAACAATGTCTAATACCTTAACTGCCACATTCACCGACGGCATGGCAATACTATCCTCTGATGTAGATCTACATGAAGCCTAATTTAAAATACAACATCACCTCAACGAAGTAGAACACTGGCTAAAAATATGGAGGATTAAAATCAACACCACAAAATCCATACACGCCACCTTCACTACCAGAAAGCGAACATACGTGCCCAACAATACAATTGAACTATGACATACTACCTCAACAGAAAACAGTTAAGTATCTTGGAGTACACTTAGATAGAAAACTTATACGGAAAACGCACATCCGCAAAAAAATAGAGCTGTTGAACTAAAGACAGAAGTTCTGGAGGCTGATTGACAAAAAGTCGCAGCTAACGACCAACAACAAACAGTTGTTATATAAAATGATACTCAAACCGATATGAACATACGCCTGCCAACTATGGGGTACAGCCTCAAACTCAAATATAAAATCCATAGAGAGATGGCAAAACAAAAAGTTGAGAGCCATTCTGAATGCAGAGTGGTATATCCCAAACAAGCAAATAAACAACGAAACTGGCATAACAACAGTAAAAGAAGAAACCTACTATATAGACTTAGTGACATAAGCTAAATATGCAATGCCATGATACACCACAGAGTGTACTCACACTCACGCCAAATCAAGCATTCACAATCTGTGCTGAACATCATTTACGACAGTAGCACTTACTCAGATGACAAAAAAAAAAAAATGTCAAGGGGTTAATTGCACGTGTACTTGCGTATTTGACCTCATGCTGTCCAGTTGTTACGTTATTCCTACGCCTATGTTATCTTTCTCCCCAGTCTCGCTCTAGCAGTCGCGATAGACAGACTTGTTTACAAAGTGTCTCGCTATTGTGGATATTGTGAGAGTGATTCAAACATACCAGGTCAGTTTTCTGTGCGACTCGACAGTAATAAGTGAGTGTCTGATGGCAGGGCTTTGATTACAAAGCAGTGTTCTCAACTTAGCCTATGAATGTACTCCTTTCCGGCAACAAACGCACCATGGACATTGATGACGATAATTTTAGTTTTCCTAAGAAAACGGCTCGTCCCCGCGGTCGGGTCACACCCATTATACCTATTTATAATTCCTTAGCCCCCCTAGCAAATTTTCCTTCAACTAGTTCCACAAACTCAATTAATAGTGTTTGCATCCTACAGAGCTGATTCCTCCTGTGGCGGGTACGTCGTCGTCAACAAATCCTTACCAAACCTCGTTCTATTCTTCCACGCGAACTTTCTCTTTTCCAACTCCTTCAGATTTTAGTTTCCGTTCTTTTGTCTCTCCCCGGGTTAAGACTTGCTTTCGTCCTCGAGTGGCCTAAGAAGCGCACATGTGGCATCCAGGTTCGCACGAGGACGAACGAATTTTCCGTTTCCACCACTTTCTCCACTTCTATCTTTATCTATCGCTACTCCTGTCTCCCTGTCCTAACAATATAAAAACCGAGTACGCCTACACCTCGGGACAGTTTCTCCTTTACCGACCATCGCGACGTACCCGACGGGACAGTTAACAAAGTAAACGATTGTATTTCCCGCTCCTATATTCGCTGATCTGCTTCCTTTCGAATCCAACAGTTCTAAAACATGCTATCCTTAAACAAAATCTCAGCATCCATCCGTAGATACATCGGAAAACAGTACATCCGTTTCCCAGATAACAAACAAGCTTCTCGAACCCTCCAAACTATTTTAAAAACCAAAAACATCCCATTTTACACGCACACAATGCGCAACACACTCAGACACGTTCAATACTTGATTTTAGGACTTGATATAGATCAGCCCACAATTCCTGAAATACAAACTGCTTTGCAAGATTACTTCAAAAATATAAGTAGTATTTGTCACTATCGCGTTCGAATTATAAAATATTCGCCGGAAAAAACCATACCACAGTGTGTTAACTGCCAGGAGTATGGACATACGCGTACATACTGCAACAGAGCTCCTGTCTGCGTTCGTTGTTCAGGACCCCATCACATAAAAGACTGCAGCAGAGTAGTTAATATCGTCAAATGTGTGGGCTGTGGAGGCAATCATGTTGCTAATTTTAGAAATTGCCCAAAGAGAGTACAAACCCTCTTAGCTAGGAATACACAAAGAAATCGCACTCCCAGAACTAAACCTTCAAACACGTCAGCGGCAAACATCAGTACTGCTAGCATGTCCTATCCATCACTCCCACCAAGAAGTCAGTCAATTCCTGGTTTCGTTCGAGCCTCAGAAAATACTACACAATCCAATCACGAACCTAACTCACACCTCATGGATATATCGAATCTCTTCACTTCATTTTTGCAACAAATAACTACCACCCTCATCCAGTATATCCAGCAAATCCTTAAAGACTTATGTGTTCCATTTTTGTCCAAATTATCTCAAGGACTTACACAATCATGAACATTAATGTCAATGGTACTACAACGCTAATACCAGAACTACACAACTTATTGACCTCCTATAAGCTAGCTGTGGCAGTGTTCACTGGCATCAGACTCAAACAACCTCCCCTTTTCCATTTTACCGGAAATAAACTACATATACCATGCTCCGACACCAATCATAGTCGGTGGAGTTATAGTTGCTGTCCGCTGCGGTGTACCAAGCCCCCCCCTGTTTAACTAGCCTTCCACCTTTTTGGTATAGTCTCTCGGTCGAAGTTTCCTTACATACATCTTTCATAATAACTGGTATATATAGACGCCCTAATAATAATATTGACGATTGCACAGTACGCATAAAATCTTGCTTAAAGAAGAAGTCGCACATAATTATAGGCGACTTAAATGCTAAACCCCCATTGCGGGGTAATAAATGTTCAAATAAAACTGGACAATGGATTGCCCAGCAGTCAATATCAGTAATAGTCCCAGAAACACATACCTTTGCCATCAACAATCGATTTTCCACGACTGACGTACTATTAACTCATAAACCAGCTCTCTTCATTTATCTATACTTTGAATATCAAACCTCCTATATCTCAAATTACAAAACATGATCATTTCAACTATAAACTTGCAAAGTGGAATGTATACAAGGAACACATCTACAATGCTGGCTAATGACTAACAGTCGTCGATGCCGGTAAATTCAAAACAACAACATCTACAATGCACTTCCAAAACCTGGTATCCTGCTTTCGGAAGGGGACGTACAACAGGCCATTGAAACATTAACAGAAACCATAAAAGAAGCAGCATCCAAAGCGATTCCAACTTATGTTCCCAAACCACCTTTTCTCCGCAAACTACCTAAACACATCACACATCTTATACATCTTAGACACAAACTCCTTACTCAATACCGTAATTTAAGCCAGCCTCGTTTAAAACCAGCACTCAATTCCATGACCCGTCAAATTCTCAACCTACTTTGCAGATGGCTATCCGACATGTGGCAGAACAAACTACACAACACCCATACTGACCAAAATAAATTCTGGACCATAGTACGATCAGCATACAGCATATATCAGAAATGTGGTATACTCACCAACACGGGCATGGCTACTCCCCTGGAGCAAGCTACTATTCTCACAAACAACATCCGCACCGGATCACCATATAATATTCCTACTTCCATTATTTCTGATGCACCATTAGTCAACTCCAGACTACTCCGTAAATTCTTACATCGTATGAAGGGCAAAAAGTCTGTTGGACCAGATAATATACAAGCTACTTTACTCCAACAACTACCTCGGAAGGGCACAGCATATCTAATACAGATCTACAACGGTTGCCTTCGACTTAATATTTTTCCAGCAGTATGGCAACAAGCCATTATAATTCCGCTACTCAAACCGGGCAAAGACCCTACCAATACATCCAGCTACAGACCAATCAGTCTCCTGGATCATATGGGGAAACTATACGAAAAAATTCTCTAGCATCATCTACTATCACATGCAGAAGAAAAAGATATTCTTCCTCCGCAACCAGCTGGCTTTCGCAAATCCCTGCAGACAACCTCTCAGTTGGCCAGATTTGTTTCGGATATTCATGCAGCACTCACCGTCAAACATACTACTGGGTTGTCCGGAAAGTTCGTGCCGATTTTCGGTAGGTGGCATAAAGACAGGTCTGAATATATTAGAATTACTGAAAAGAAATGACATGCGTACATATTCTAACAGACGGTATTTCATACATATGTGGAAACAATTTTGGTTACGGTACGTTAATTTTTGTCAGTTTTATACGCCTTTGAATATGGAAGCAAACAAAGTGCATTATAGGCATTTAATGCTTTTCTTTTACCGGAAAGGCAAAAATGCCACACAAGCGACAAACAAGATATGCGCTGTTTATGGCGAAGGTGCTGTAGCTGAAAGAACTTTGCGGAAGTAGTTTGCTAGGTTTAAAGCTGGTGATTTCAGTCTTAAAGATCAAGAACGCCTGGGTACGCCTTCCACCAAAACAATGATCGAGAATAACCCACATCATATGACGCGTAAATTAGGAGAAATGTTAAACATATCAAAATCGACCATCCACAAGCATTTTGTAAAGCTTAGCTACGTAAACCGGTTTGACGTATGGGTTCCGCACGATTTAACGAAGGAAAACCTGATGGATCGCATTTCCATTTGCGACTCTCTCTATAAACGAAACGAGGAGACACCGTTTTTGAAGCAACTAGTGA